>NW_025537863.1:0-25941 GCF_020615455.1 Coregonus clupeaformis | reverse complement strand
AAATGAGCACCTTATAAACTGCACGCTACCAAAAAGCCTCTTGTTTTGACAATTGATTAGAAGGTAAGGTTGTACACGCTGTCTTTTTTTACATCACTGGTTAGCAGAACAACCTGCAGAAGACAGTGAGATACATTTTTGGAGTGATGCGTTTTTATTTGGGGGTCGCCAAAACGGAAAGAGAAACGCAACACTTATTTGTCAATAACTCCTATCGATATCACGCTGAAATCAATTATGCGAGAGGGGAAGATGAGGTTGCACGTCCTGTTGAAACTAACACAGCTCAACAAACACAGGGGATCTGGGAATAATGTGTACATCACTGGTTAGAGGACAATTTGTAGCTGGTTAGAGGACAATTTGTTTCAACAGCACTGCTACATTTTAAGTGTTGCATTTTGATTCGAAGTGGGCCACCAACGCGGTAAATGTAATGCAACACTTTTTTTTGTTAATCACTTCCCATAGATATCACGCTGAAATCAATAGAAGAGGGGGAAAACAATAGAGAGGGGAAAACGTTTGGGGTGTAAAGCTGTTTTATACATGGTTGATTAGATGAGAACTTGTAGAAGGCTTATATCTATATTTTGGAATGGTGGATGTTGGTGGATGTTGATGCCCCCCCCACCCCACCCCGCGTCACTATGGGATTCGATAAACTATTAACGTCCGTTGCTATATCAACGGTGTGATGACCCTAATGCGTCGTATCATTACAGCCTAAATGACGTTATTTTCATCAACTGCCCCCTATGCAAACAAAGCTGATTTCCGCGTTTTGTTTTGTTTAGCTAATAAGATGAAAATATTACTTCAAACTACTTTTGTGTACCTTGTTACAACATTTCAACATGAAATCCATGTCTTCAAATGTTTGCTATGTTTTAGAAACAACAAAGAAAACGTGTAATCTGCTTGACACATTAATGTTACTTACTTTTACACATCACAAAGTCAGCTAATTTCCACTCCATTCATATGCAAATAATCTACACGAATTTAAGTGGAGTTAGTGACATCAATAAGGGATCATAGCTTTCACCTGGATTCACCTGGTCAGTCTATCTCATGGAAAGAGCAGGTGTTCTTAATGTTTTTCCCACTCACAAACTATTGCAACAATGACATCTACTTCTCACCATTTAACCATTTAGAGTTTTAAAATCCTCTCAAACTAAATTTAACCGGCTCTAGACTGGAGCCTCCATAGTGTCTGTGCAGCTAGGCTGAACGTTTGACGTCCCTACTATCAAGTAGACTATCTTGTGATTGTCATAGCACAAATGCATTATACATTTACATTACATTATTTTTAGTCATTTAGCAGACGCTCTTATCCAGAGCGACTTACATGACAATTAGGTTAAGTGCCGTTTGCTTAGGGGCACATCGACAGAGGGTTTTCACCTAGTCGGCTCGGGATTAGAACCAGCGACCTTTCGGTTACTGGCACAACGCTCTTACCCACACGAAATAGTAAATAAATGGGCCAGCGGCCAGTCTGGGAGTCTTTTCGTTGCATTGACAGAGAATGAAAGATGGTAAATATGGTCTGTGTCTGATGAATTTGTTTATTTATTTCTTTTCATTTTTGAATTGTTTTTATTATTATTATTATTTATTTTTTTAATATATATTTTTTTTATTCATTATACAAAATGATCAGCAATCAACAACTTACATCCCTACATCAAACATGTCTAACAAAACAAAACACAGGTATAAACAAGAAAATATTAAATACATACAAAACAAATACAAAAATATATTAACTCAAAAAAAATCATTATAATGATTCAGGAAGATGTTATTCTTTTTGTTATTCACTATGGGATAATGTCTTAAAAAAATATGATTAAATTCAATCAAAATATTAGTAATTTTGGTATAGAATTATGGAATTTATGAAGTGTTTGCAACAACAATAAAACAATTCACAATCATTTCAATGGTCTTGTTATCTTGCAATAGTAACATATTATATCCTTCATGTCAAAAACATAGGGTAGTGTTCAAAAGGTGTCCGTGTCTGATGAACGCAACATTGTAGCAAACGGTCCTGACTCTAGTGTCTGATGAACGCAACATTGTAGCAAACGGTCCTGACTCTAGTGTCTGATGAACGCAACATTGTAGCAAACGGTCCTGACTCTAGTGTCTGATGAACGCAACATTGTAGCAAACGGTCCTGACTCTAGTGTCTGATGAACGCAACATTGTAGCAACGGTCCTGACTCTAGTGTCTGATGAACGCAACATTGCGGCAAACGGTCCTGACGCGATAGACCAGGCAGGCGGAAATTAGCTTCGTTCCTGCGTTATCCTACTCATCCGCGATGGATATCCAGTATAACACAATACTGGGGCTAGCTACATTGTTTTATTCAGTAGATATCAGCTATTCTCTCCCTTATGTTGCTACAAAACGAACTGACCGAATAGTGGCACATGTTGATGAATACGTAGCCTACCCGACAACATGTAGCCTGTGTTCTGCACGTTAAGATATATCAGCACTTTTTTTTTTTATCTCAACAAACAATTTACCGTTTAGAATGGGTATTGCACTAGGCTACAATGTGTCTTATTATGCCTACTGATGTAGGAATACGCAGGGTTTGGTGGTTGTAAAATGTCAAACTATAGTAAGAAAATAGTGTCGTTCTGAATCCCCAATGACCGACTTTGATTGATCATATGTCAAGGTTAGAAAGCATCCAGGCTCCGGCTTCAAAACAGAACGAAAATGGTCCCAAATATGTCGCAATTAAACTCGTATTCGTCCTAACTATTTCGCTATCCGAAGTATTATCTTGTCATTCCAGGTTTCAGAAAGGAACAGGTTTTTCCATCATCATTTAGCAGATTTTAGAACAACAGGCTGCCAGATGCCGGTGAAGGGCGGCAGGTAGCTTAGTTGGTAAGAGCGTTGTGCTACTAACCGAAAGGTCGCTGGTTCTAATCCCCGAGCCGACTAGGTGAAACATCTGTCGATGTGCTCTTAAGCAAGGTACTTAACCCAATTTGGTCTGGATAAGAGCGTCTGGTAAATGTAAAAATGTTCGGGTATTCGAGGTTGCTCCAAAACAGGAACGTCAAACCACTGGCTTCCGCCATAAGCAACATTATTGGTTCTTATTCTTAGAAGGCAGGACTACTAGCTACTTAACTCGGAGGTTTGATCGGCTTTGTCAGTTGTCATTCTGCACGCTGTTTTATTTCTGAAAAATATAATATTTATAGGTCAATACATAATCGATTTATGATTTTTTTTGCATTAGGACTGGAATAATTATAAAAATAGATGAATTACTTTGTGAGTTGCCTGTAGATGTGTAGTGTGATGGAGTCATGGTTATGAGAATGTAGTGTGATGGAGTCATGGTTATAGAGGTGTGAGTGTGATGGAGTCATGGTTATATATGTGTAGTGTGATGGAGTCATGGTTATAGATGTAGTGTGATGGAGTCATGGTTATAGATGTGTAGTGTGATGGAGTCATGGTTATATATGTGTAGTGTGATGGAGTCTGGTTATAGATGTAGTGTGATGGAGTCATGAATATAGATGTGTAGTGTGATGGAGTCATGGTTATAGATGTGTGTGTGATGGAGTCATGGTTATAGAGGTGTAGTGTGATGGAGTCATGGTTATATATGTGTAGTATGATGGAGTCATGGTTATAGAGGTGTAGTGTGATGGAGTCATGGTTATAGATGTGTAGTGTGATGGAGTCATGGTTATAGAGGTGTAGTGTGATGGAGTCATGGTTATAGATGTGTAGTGTGATGGAGTCATGGTTATATAGGTGTAGTGTGATGGAGTCATAGTTATATATGTGTAGTGTGATGGAGTCATGGTTATATATGTGTAGTGTGATGGAGTCATGGTTATAGATGTAGTGTGATGGAGTCATGGTTATAGATGTGTAGTGTGATGGAGTCATAGTTATAGATGTGTAGTGTGATGGAGTCATGGTTATAAGATGTAGTGTGATGAGATTTCATGGTTATAGATGTAGTGTGATGGAGTCATGGTTATAGATGTGTAGTGTGATGGAGTCATGGTTATATATGTGTAGTGTGATGGAGTCATGGTTATAGATGTGTAGTGTGATGGAGTCATGGTTATAGATGTGTAGTGTGATGGGGTCATGGTTATAGAGGTGTAGTGTGATGGAGTCATGGTTATAGAGGTGTAGTGTGATGGAGTCATGGTTATAGATGTGTAGTGTGATGGAGTCATGGTTATAGATGTGTAGTGTGATGGAGTCATGGTTATAGAGGTGTAGTGTGATGGAGTCATGGTTATATAGGTGTAGTGTGATGGAGTCATGGTTATAGATGTGTAGTGTGATGGAGTCATGGTTATATATGTGTAGTGTGATGGAGTCATGGTTATAGATGTGTAGTGTGATGGAGTCTGGTTATAGAGGTGTAGTGTGATGGAGTCATGGTTATAGATGTGTAGTGTGATGGAGTCATGGTTCACTAGATGTGTAGGTGATGAGTCATGGTTATGTAGTGCAACAGGTAGCCTAGCGGTTAAGAGCTTTGGGCCAGTAACTGAAGATCGCTGGTTCAAATCCCAAGAGCTGATTAGGTGAAAAATCTGTTTGTGCCCTTGAGCAAGGCACCTAACCCCTAATTGGTCTTGTAAAAGTTGCTCTGGATAAGAAGCATCTGCTAAATAGGCTTAAATGTAACATGACAAATAGGAATAGAATAGGTTCAGATGAGTTTGCCTAATCTTTAATATTCAATGCAATCCAGCGCCCACCCTAACCCAAATAACCATAACCCTTACCTAACCTTAACTACCTTAACTATTTCAACTTCAATGGGGTAGGGACGTCCCGAGGATCTTAGATAGCGCGGACCAATCTTTCATAGGCTAGCTAATCAAAAATATTTGTTTCATTTTTCAAAGTCGCCCAGTGTTCACTGCTAAATCATCTTGCAGGGTGGTGTAAGGAGGGGGCACTCACACAGAAGGCGGAGCTATACGATGCTCGAAGTGACTACGCTTGCTCTCTCTCTCACACACACAAGTGGAGAGAGTAGGTTCACTTCTGAATGATTGAGTGAAGTGGTCGAATAATACGTGACCAAAATCTCAAGACCAACCAATCTGTAAATATGTAAACGGCCGGACTACACCTTCAAGAATATTATTGAATGAAAACATGGAATTCCCTATAAGAAACACCAAGAAGCTGTGTTTTTGCGCTGTTGTTGGTCGTTTTTAAGAGAACTGGCACTGGGAGGTAAGAGCTTGTAAATTTGGACTTCTCGCAGGCGAGATTGATTTGCTATCTATTCTGTAGCCTGTTGTATGTTTGTGTTTTTTGTGTGTCTATGCTTTTGATCCTGTAATTCATTAATTGGGGTCTTAGCAAGCGTTATTACGCACACGGGTTTCTCCCTTTGTATCGGGGAAATAACTGCCTTCACTGCTTAGCCTATAGTACAATGGTTCCGAGCTTACAGACAAGTTTTTATTTTATTTTAATTTTTCACGTTATTCTAACTCAGGGATGGGGCAACTGGCGGCACCTCGGGTAAAACAATTATAATAATAATACTCAGTTGGGGTCTCAAATTACTGTTGCAGGTTAGAATAGTAGAATACACAAGGTGCGATTTCGAAATTTGGTTGAGCATCAGCAGTTTTTCTCAGGGGGCAACTTTGGTTTTAGAATTGTGAATTGTGTGTGTGTGTGGGGGGTTGGGGTCTGGGGGGTCCTCCTCCATATTTTTTGGGGGGCATCTAAAGCTAATTTCCTGCATAATCTACACAATCCAATATGACCCTTGACCCTTCTAGCCGTCTCTATTTAGAACAACAAAAAGTAAGCAAAAATTCCCCAGTCATCAAGCTAGGTAAGAGATCATTATTACATGTTTAAGTGATTGATAAGACTGAACTAGATCAAAGGTAATTCAATAATCAATATTGTGTTGCACCTTTAACCAATAGCCTAACAAATCTAACAGGTCTTTTAAAAAATCAAGTACAAAGACGTTTGATTGACTTTATTAAGGCATCCTCTACATCAAATGTCAGCCAGACCGCCCATCCATCCCGACCCGCCTGCACGTCCGAACCCCACCAGTCTAGTCAATACCTCAACTATCTCCCCAAAAATGTTTTCCCACACTTTTATTATATTTATTAAAGTGAAGCAAATAATAATACACAAAAAGCTACACATTTACATGAACACACAGAAACAGCACATCCTCCATATAATTAATATCATAGGACTAATAGTATTGTAGAGCTCTTTTTACTTCCACACATAGCTGGGTCGCCCCGTCCTGCCCCTAGGGGTCCACCGCCCTGCAGCGCCCCAACCCAACACACCCCACTCAGCTTTAGGATCTTAGTGAAACATTAATTATTGGTTTCGGGTGTGTTAGGCCAGAGTGACAACCAACCCCCGGGGCCAGGACTGAGCAGTACAGCAGACCCCCAGGGCCAGGACTGAGCAGCCCAGCATAACCCCAGGGCCAGGACTGAGCAGCCCAGACCCCCAGGGCCAGGACTGAGCAGCCCAGCAGACCCCCAGGGCCAGGACTGAGCAGTACAGCAGACCCCCAGGGCCAGGACTGAGCAGCCCAGCAGACCCCCAGGGCCGGACTGAGCAGCCCAGCAGACCCCCAGGGCCAGGACTGAGCTGCCCGGCATGACCTCAGGCCGGGACTGAGCTGCCCAGCAGACCCCAGGGCCAGGACTGAGCAGCCCAGCAGACCCCAGGGCAGGACTGACGCAGCCCAGCAGACCCCCAGGGCCAGGACTGAGCAGTACAGCAGACCCCAGGGCCAGGACTGAGCAGCTCCAGACCCCCCAGGGCCAGGACTGAGCAGCCCAACAGACCCCAGGGCCAGGACTGAGCAACCCAGCAGACCCCAGGGCCGGACTGGCAGCCCAGCAGACCCCCAGGGCCAGGACTGAGCGCCCAGCATAACCCCAGGGCCAGGACTGAGCTGCCCAGCAGACCTCAGGGCCAGGACCGGGCAGCCCAGCAGACCCCCAGGGCAGGACTGAGCAGCCCAGCAGACCCCCAGGCCAGGACTGAGCAGTACAGCAGACCCCCAGGGCCAGGACTGAGCCAGCCCAGCAGACCCCAGGGCCAGACTGAGCACAGCCCAACAGACCCCCAGGGCCAGGACTGGCAGTTCCCAGCAGACCCCCAGCCAGGACTGAGCAGCCCAGCAGACCCCCAGGGCCAGGACTGAGCAGCCCAGCAGACCCCCAGGGCCAGGACTGAGCAGTACAGCAGACCCCCAGGGCCAGGACTCGAGCAGCCCAGCACCCCAGGGGCCAGGGACTGAGCAGCCCAGCAGACCCCCAGGGCCAGGACTGAGCAGCCCAGCAGCTAGGGATTGCCTAAGCCAGGGGACCTCCCCTGAGGTGGGCCTGTTTTCAATACAGACTCCTTTAGTCGTACTGTATTCCATAGAAGGCATCCAGACCTTATGAAGGTTGCACAGTGTACCCTTAGTCTTGTAATAAATCAAATCTAGTGATACATAACTTGACATTTCTGCCATCCATTGTGACATTGTGGGAGGATTATCTATTTTTTACTTAACACATTTTTTAGTTTTCTTTAAAAACGGCATTGTTGGTTAAGGGCATGTAAGTAAGCATTTCACTGTAAGGTCTACCACACGTTGTATTCGGCGCATGTGGCAAATACAATTTGATTTGATTTGATTTGATAACCAACCTTCCAATTAATGGCAATGCATTTCTTAGATGCTTGGTTACACAGTTTCATTTGATAACAGTCTCCAGTATCAACATTTACATGCAAACAAAAACAGGGAGAAGGGATCATCTGTAGACATGCTGAGATAAAATACATACTCTGCCAGACTTCAGCCAGCCCTCACAAGATCATAACATATGCAAATATGTCCCCTTTATGTGTTTTACACCTCCAGCAGAGGAATGACATTTCTGAGTGCATGATATTCAGTTACACTGGCATATAGTACGTTCTATGATGGTCTTAAACTGCAGTCATTTATGTCTGAGATTATATGAACATGACTGGGCATTCTAACATATCTGTAACCATTCATCATCATCAATAGCTTCTAACAGGTCTTCCTCACATTTTGGTTTTACATGCTTTGGAAAAGTCTCTATCAACCCTTGTCACAGTTTAGAAATCAACTTTGGTTTTATCAGACTACCTTAAAATAGTTTCAATCTTTGAAGCATCTGGCTTGTCCAGTGTTTGCTGCACAGAGAGAATAAAGTGTTGTATCTGCAAAAATTCACCTCAGCTCTGTCACAGACTGGTCTTCCCTGGCTGCCTGACCCTGCTGAGACCCCTGTCACCATCTGATCCTGCTAAGATGAGGCATAACAAAGAATTACCTTAGTGTACATTTATACATTATATTATCCAAGAATATAATTAATGGTTCATTAATTGAAATGACCATTATTCCCAGATCCCAGACTGTAGCTTTAAGCTGCTGTCCTGTAGCTACTGTAGGTCTACCCATCAATTCAAGATGGAACTTTGTATCATTCAATGATATTGTTAATATACTGCAAAAATCACCTGAGCTCCATAGACTGGTCTTCCCTGGCTGTCTGACCCTGCTGGGACCCCTGTCACCATCTGATCCTGCTAAGACATGATTATCATAGTGTTGTGTACTGACTGTGCACCATGACAGTGAAGCCTGTAGAGCTGTGTCAGTGTTAAAAGTAGGGAATTAGCTAGGGAAACTGACAAATCAATAACGTTACATTGCTATATTGACTAATAAAAACTCACATTGCACAAAAAAAAAAAAAAACGTCTGAATTATCGGTCTTCAATCGTTTGGCCGCTGGTTTCATCGTTTGATTCAGGTCTAGTGTGAACGAGGCAAAATAATACCTGCTTATGGTCAGCTCTCTCTCTCTAACGGTACATCAACTGGCGAAAGCTAGCTAAGTTCATTTACTTCTGTTGAAATGGGACAAAAAGGCTACAAAACATGTCCATACAAACAGCTGTTAGATAGCGATATGAGGTGGCTATTATTACTATCTGAGCTGAACTGAATTTGGAGCTACTAGCTAGCTAATTCATGCACCTCAGTCAAGAGGGGATGAAACATTAGCTAACGTTACATGTCAGTTACACTACTAGCTCAGCACTGGGAATAAACAGTAGTTACGTTTTTTCTTCTTCTGTTAAGTTAATTTTCATTCATTCATTTCCGATGATTACACACACCCTAATATCCTTTAATATGTAAAAGCTATTAAAGCAAACATTCATTATGCTGTGTGTAATTGATTTAGTAAATGGAATGGGAATCATCTATATAATGATGTCTTTATTTACAGTTTAATGACAGATGGGATCTGGGGCATAATTGTGATGAATGAACACATTATCATGAGTCAGAAATCATCAGCATCATTTAGGCGCATAATGGTCCTTTGTAAAAATATATATATATATATATAAAAAAATACAGGGTTTACTTTTCAGATCTAGCCTGGCTCATCATGTTCAGAAGATCGTTCCCAGTTAGATCATATCCCCTGTCAATCGTATGCAGTACAAAATGGAAATGGAAAAACAACCCCAGAAATGAACGTTCCATGATCGTCTGTAGATGGACTTCTGTCTTTAGATGGACTCATGTCTTCAAGGAGTCAAGTGTTTGTTTGTATATCAGACAGTTAGGGCCAGTTTCCCAGACGTAGAGTGATGGTTGGACATGAAGCGAAAATGCTAAAATACTGACTTGCATTGGATTGTGCCACAAATGCTAAAAGTGGCCAGGTAAACAAAATCAAAGGATGGATTGCTGTCATAACTTGTCCATTGACTGCTGCTTATTGGATAAGGAAACCAAAATGTAATTTTGTAATGTGGGTGAACTATCTCTATCGGCTGGACTAACATGCATGATAGTGACTGCGATAGTCATTAGATCAGGTAAAAATGAACAGTGAATAGGAACTATGGAACAAACACAGGCTCTTTTGGCCTCAAATTACCTCTAAAAACCCTTGTATTAGAGGGTGTTGGGCTGCTGGCTTCTGTTCCTGATGAGATGCTCTGTGACATCCCTCTTAGCTTTTAGCTAAAACATGGTTTTTCAGGTTCAACAATTTGGAAGAAGAAATAACTAGTAGTGTCAACTCTTTTCATAACCTAGACCCCAGGCTCTTTCGTAACCTCGACCCCAGGCTATTTCACAAGCAGTGTCTGGTCCAAGAGACAATCTCTTTAGGCATTTTTAGGCTACTTGTATGCATTTCTGTTCTTCAGAACCAACTCACAGACCTCTTTCACTGGAATAGTTATTCTATTTTCGCAGCCTGAAGCATGAGCATTCACCACACTATTAGCTCAGTCCTGATCCCAGCGCATTCGCCACACTATTAGGCTCAGTCGTGATCCCAGAGCATTCACCACACTATTAGGCTTAGTCCTGATCCCCAGAAAATTCACCACACTATGAGGCTCAGTCGTGATCCCAGAGCATTCACCCACACTATTAGGCTCAGTCCTGATCCCAGAGCATTCACCACACTATTAGGCTCAGTCCTGATCCCAAGCATTCACCACACTATTAGGCTCAGTCGTGATCCCAGAGCATTCACCACACTATTAGGCTCAGTCCCGATCCCAGAGCATTCACCACCTATTGGCTCAGTCCTGATCCCAGGCATTCACCACACTATTGGGCTCAGTCCTGAGTCCCAGAGCATTCACCACACTATTAGACTCAGTCCTGATCCCATGACAAGACTCTATAGGTTTCAGGAGGAGCTGTGATGATGGAAGTTCAAGAGTACACCAGAGCCATACAGGTACATGAAACACATGGATTTTAAAATACAGTATATGGTGCTGGAGTACACACAATCCTATGAGAGTAGCTTACAAAACACTTTTGCTCTTGGTTTTGACCCATTAGTGGGCAGTATAGTTGTGTAAACAAAGTCATTAGATTAATGCAATGTTTCTAAACATTCCCAGGTTTGATTGAAGAGCCCCACTTTCTTGTTCCAAGCTACAGTATGTAAATGTGACTTTGCTTTGGAAAAAAAGCATTCGCTAAGTCCCATACCCATATAAAGTAAAGTCACTTGGATGATGACAGTCTGTGCAATGCTAAAATGCAATTGAGTGCACATCCTCAACCCTCTAAATAGAAGGCAAACAGTCATCTAACTCGCTGAGTCCAGTTTCCAGCCAACGCTGCCCTTATGTCGTGGGTTACCAATCAAATGACTGTGAAAAACAGAATAAGGTGCATAAATATGTTCTCCGAGGCAGAATCCGACGTGGGGTGGGAGGGATAATGATCACAGGCCTAGCTGGGCTGGAGGTGTTTGTCCTTTTACTGTTGTTGTTACTATATCAGTGGTGTCAAACACATTTAGCCCCAGCCGGACCCGGAGGGCCACATTCGGTCTTCACTAGGTCCGGAGGGCCACATTCGGTCTTCACTAGGTACGGAGGGCCACATTCGGTCTTCACTAGGTACGGAGGGCCACATTCGCTCTTCACTAGGTACGGAGGGCCACATTCGGTCTTCACTAGGTCCGGAGGGCCACATTCGCTCTTCACTAGGTACGGAGGGCCACACTGCAGATTGGGGATACTGTATTGCCGTGCTGTCGGGATTTGCTATAAATACTGTATGTTTGACCCCATGCGTTAGCAGAGATGAATAGAAAAGCCACAAATCCAGCCTGCAATAGCAGCTATATACCCACCCTTTGAGAAACGACTCAGAAATGATTGACCAGTTTCATCAATAATTTTATGGTTTAACTGTTGACCATTGATCTAACTAACACCCCTGTGAAGAGGTTGTCCAAGGTCACAGCCTCATTTGCATGGCCTGCTTCTAATGGGCTAATTGCTGTGTTCAATTGACACTGTGCTACACAGCAGTGGTGTAATGGATGAATTAATTAATCAATTATTTGGACAGCAGTGAGTTTGACCAAGTACACAAGCTGTGAGTTGACACATTTAGGAACAATGAAAGTGCATTAACAACATACGTTTAGCAGTTGCCTAATCAAGCTTGGAGAACATATCGGGTCAAACAAGTTCCATTGAATAACACATCCATAAATGGCAAAACGAAGTCAAAAAAATAAATAATAAGGAATAAGGTTTTGAAGTGTCTGTCCTATATCTAGTAGATCTAAGAAAGCTCTGGAAATATACTTTTTTTTTTTTGGACACATATTTAACATATTGTTGGCACAAAACTACCTCCATACTTCCATTCATTTATATGTGTTACCTTTAGCCCAGGTACTTCTTATTTATTGAGGTGACTGAGTGTAAAGGTGAGTCTATGTTGAACCCTCTGAGCGTGGGATCTTGGACAAGCATTAAGATCGGTAGTTGGTAGACAGGACACTTAGGGTAGATTGAGGGGTATGTAAAGTGGAAGGAACAGAACAGAACAGCTGACTCATCCTCTCACTTCTCTCTCTGTCTATTCTCTCTCTCTCTGTCATTTTATCTTTCTCTCTCTCTCTCTCTCCTATTTCTCTCTCTCTGTCCCTCTCACTTTCTCTCTATCTCTCTCTTTCTTTCTTTCTCTCTCTCTCTCTCTCTCTTTCTGTCTCTCTCGCTCATTGTCTCTTTCTCTGTCTCGCTCTCCCTCTATCATTTTCTCTGTTCTCTCTCTCTCTCTCTCTCTCTCTCTCTCTCTCTCTCTCTCTCTCTCTCTCTCTCTCTCTCTCTCTCTCTCTCTCTCTCTCTCTCTCTCTCTCCTCTCTCTCTCTCTCTCTCTCTCTCTCTCTCTCTCTCTCTCTCTCTCTCTCTCTCTCTCTCTCTCTCTCTGTCTGTCTCTTCTTTTTGGGTCATTAAATATTTTGTGGATGAAGGGCGGGTTGAATAAAGAGACAACAATACCTTTAAAAATCCATAAATGTATAATTCATGGTTAAATGTATAAATATTGAGGTTTTTCTTTAATTATTTGAGGCTATCTGTCATTAGTGCGTAAGCCTAAGCTTTAGGGCCTAACTGTACGCGCACCAAATAGCCTACATGCTAATCGCCCAAAAGCGAGCAAAAACCTACAGGACGGTAGCTCTCCAGGAACAGGGTTGGGCAGTCCTGTGCTAGTATATCAGAACCTGACTGTATAATGACTACTGTAATCTGAAAAGCAAAGCCAGTCCTGCCACCAGGACTATTCCAGAGAAGTGACCTATACTCACGAAGGAGATGGAAGCAAGTACAATATATCACTGACCTCTTCTGGAAGAGATGGATCAGGGAGTATCTTCCACTTATGCAGGAGCGGAACAAGTGGAACAAAACTAAGAGAAACTTCAGTCCTGGTGACCTTGTGGTCATCGTCGATGACACCGCCCCAAGGAACTCTTGGCTAATGGGGCGTGTGGTGAAGGCTTTGCCAGGGGCCAAAGGTCTTGTCCGGAGCGTCATGGTTAAGACTAAGACCAATATCCTACAGAGACCTATCAATAAACTCTGTCTGCTCCTTGAGGCGACGAAGTGAGACACACACACACACACACACACAGTGCTCCATCTTTGAATCACGTGCACCCCTGATTCGTTGATGTCGTACTCTTACATTCTTTGATGTCATACATTTTGTGGACGTCAAACTCTTGACATTTTTGAAGTTGAACACCTTTACACTTCAACTCAGACTGAGATCTATGGACTATTTTCCTATATGGCACCTTGTATATTTGTATATAGCTATGAACTGTAATGGTGCTCTGGTATAGAATGTTTTTGTATTGGCTCTACGTTTGAATATTAAGTAATTGTTGTGCATTCAGTGCAGTCAACAATTAGGGGCCGTATGTTAGAGCCGATTTGGGCATATTTTGTATAAAAAGACTGAACATACTGAGCTCCATGTACATTTGTGTAAATATATTAAATATTAATGTATATGATGAAATATTAGGTACGTACCTTTATGATTTATTTACCGGATTGAGATATATTCATTTGTTATTAGTGTAACTCAGTTTTTGGCCCCCCTCTTGCCCATTCATTGTACTGTGTTAATTGTGTTAGTATAAAGAGCAGGAAGTTGGGCCTTCGGGGGAGGAGTCCTTGCTAGATGCGGGAGCGGTATAGTTTTTTGACCATATAGACATACAGAAATACAGACAGACAGGTCATATTATATTATGTATTTGCATTTCAAGTAATCTCTGCTTTAAGTTGATTGGAGAATACCTTTTTGTTAGATAAGAAGAATAAACATTTTTTGTTGCACTATATCCCTGGATCTCATTGAATGTTTGGCCGTTTGGAAACGTTGAGTGTGGACTGTATGCGTCCGAAACAACCCCGCTTCAGGCTAGGGCAGTGGCTATGGTAAAGAGGAAAGGAAGCCACTACAGATAGTAACGATATCCCGAGGCAAACTAAAAATGAGTTTTTCTAAATGTCACATATTTCCTACAGTCTCCTGCTCATCTTGTTCTTTGTCCTCTTCCTTCCTATTCAATATCTATATCAAAAATAGATGTACTGTACTGTAGTCCAATTTGATCTGAGAATGATGATGCAATCACAGCTCAAGACACTGTCTTTTCAAATGTTCAGTGCAATGTGCACACATTTCTCTCTCTCTCTCTCTCTCTCTCTCTCTCTCTCTCTCTCTCTCTCTCTCTCTCTAGCCTCGGTTTACGGTGATGGCTATGTGCAGCTCAAGGCGGTGGAGTCGTCGAACCATAACTCCCTGCGTGTCCGCTTCCTTACCTCCAGCCCCCACGGCCTTCTTTTCCTCGCTGCTGGCCATACAGACTACCTTGTACTGGAGCTGAATGCTGGTCGCCTGCAGGTTGGTACATCTATAGCCTAGACACCACACACACAAAAACTCACACACACACTCACACGATCTTGTCTCATCGCTGCAACTCCCTAACGGACTCGGGAGAGGCGAAGGTCAAGTCATGCATCCTCCGAAACATGACCCGGCAAGCCACGCTTCTTAACACCCGCTCGCATAACCCGGAAGCCAGCTGCAACAATGTGTCGGAGGAAACACTGTTCAACTGACTACCGAAGTCAGACTGCAGGCACCCGGCCCGCCACAAGGAGTCGCTAGAGCGCGATGAGCCAAGTAAAGCCCCCCGGCCAAACCCTCCCCTAACCCAGATGACGCTGGGCCAATTGTGCGCCGCCCTATGGGACTCTCGGTCACGGCCGGTTGTGACACCGCCTGGGATCGAACCCCAGGCTGTAGTGATGCCGCAACTCTGCGATGCAGTGCCTTAGACCACTACGCCACTCGGGAGGCCTTGTGGGGGCTGTTTCTTTAGACTTCAGTGCGGCTTTTGACATTATCGATCATAATCTGCTGCTGGAAAAACGTATGTTACGGCTTTACATCCCCTGCTACATCGTGGATCGAGAGTTATCTGTCTAACAAAAAACAGAGGGTGTTCTTTAATGGAAGCCTCTCCAACATAATCCAGGTAGAATCAGGAATTCCCCAGCGCTATGATGAAACTGACTCTCATGACGACCGCCACAGGAATGGAAGACCCAGAGTTACCTCTGATGCAGAGGATAAGTTCATTAGAGTTACCAGCCTCAGAAATTGCAGCCCAAATAAATGCTTCACAGAGTTCAAGTAACAGACACATCTCAACATCAACTGTTCAGAGGGGACTGTGTGAATCAGGCCGTCATGGTAGAATTGCTGCAAAGAAACCACTACTAAAGGACACCAATAAGAAGAAGAGACATTAGACCGGTGGAAATTTGTACTTTGGTCTGGAGTCCAAATTGGAGATTTTTGGTTCAAACCGCCGTGTCTTTGTGAAACGCGGTGTGGGTCAACGAATGATCTCCGCATGTGTATTTCCCACCGTGAAGCATGGAGGAGGAGATGTTATGATGTGGGGGAGCTTTGCTGGTGACACTGTCTGTGATTTATTTAGAATTCAAGGCACACTTAACCAGCATGGCTACCACAGCATTATGCAGCGATACGCCATCCCATCTGGTTTGCGCTTAGTGGGACTATCATTTGTTTTTCAACAGGACCTCCATTAGTACACCTCCAGGCTGTGTCAGGGCTATTTTACCAAGAAGGAGAGTGATGGAGTGCTGCATCAGATGACCTGGCCTCCACAATCCCCCGACCTCCACCCAATTGAGATGGTCTGGGATGAGTCGGACCGTAGAGTGAAGGAAAAGCAGCCAACAAGTGCTCAGCATATGTGGGAACTTCTTCAAGACTGTTGGAAAAGCATTCCAGGTGAAGCTGGTTGAGAGAATGCCAAGAGTGTGCAAAGCTGTCATCAAGGCAAAGGGTGGCTATTTGAAGAATCTCAAATATAACATATTGTAACGATCCCGGCAGTCTGAGTCGGGTCCTGTCTGTGTACTAGTTTTTCTGCTCGTGATCTCCAGTTTCCCGAGGGTTCTGGAACGCTCCCTGCCTGGTTGCCGGGCAACGTTGCTAGGCGGGAGCTCTCTTGATTTCCGCACCTGCATCCCATCAGCAATCTGCACACCTGGTCCTGATCATCACCCTTCTTAGGCTCTGGCCTAACATCCATTCCCTGCCGGATCGTTAGCCATGAACAGTATGTTTGTCCGTGTATCAGCCTTGGAACTTCTAGCGTTAGTTTTGTTGTTTTGCACCTTTTTGACTTGCTGTATACTTACCTCCGTTTTTGTTCTATCTGCAGTCACTCACCCGGAACCTTCACCCAACCTCTGCCTGATGGTCGGCGGCTGCCGAGCCATTACTGGACCTACCACTGCACCCTCAACAACCCATCCACGCCACCCGCTCTGTTCCCTGGATTATTCAGTCTCACTCGTGGATCTATTAAATAAACACTCACCTTTGTTTCAAATTACCTTGTCCTGGTCTGCTTCTGGGTTCTGGCTTAGTAAACCGTGACAGAACGATCCGGCCAGTAATGAACCCAGCGGACCTGGACTCTGTTCGCCATGCCATTACCCATCAGGAGAAGATGTTGGGACATCATAGCATGGTACTACAGGAGATAGCGTTGTCAGTTCGGAACCTTTCTACCAGTCTGTCGGAGGTCCAGAACCAGCGCAAGTTTCCGGTGGAGAATCCACTACCGGTTTCACCCATCTCGCCTGCCGCTTCTGGAGCTGTGTCATTCCGTGAGCCCAAGGTTCCGACGCCGGATAAATATGAGGGAGCTGGGAAGATGCCGTTCTTTCCTTATGCAGTGTGGTTTAGTGTTCGATCTACAGCCCTACTCTTATGCTACACAGACAAGGCTAGGATAGCCTTTGTTATTGAGTTGCTGCGTGGTCGAAGCGCTGGAGTGGGCTTCAGCCGTTTGGGAACGACAGGACACCTGCATGGCTTCATACCAGGGGTTCCGGCCGAGATGAGGAAGCTATTCGACCATTCCGTCCGAGGGATGGACGCAGCTAGGCGCCTGTTTTCGCTTCGCCAAGGAACTCGCAGCGTTGCCGACTTCGTGATCGAGTTCAGGACGTTGGCTGTGGAGAGTGGGTGGAATGAGGAGTCTTTGCAAGCGGCCTTTTACCAGGGCCTGTCGGAGCAGCTCAAGGATGAGTTGATCTCCTATCCAGAGCCTAGTGACCTGGACAGCTTGGTAGCCTTGTCTATTCGGGTGGATAACCGAGTTCGAGAGCGAAGGAGGGAGAAGCAATGGGGGTCGTCCAATCGATCAGCTTCTCAGGTCCCAGTCGGGTCGGGAAGTGGACCAGAATACGTCGATGATTGTCCACCACACAGGATTAGTGGAGAGGTCCTGTCTCCCGATTCTGAACCCATGCAAGTGGGGGCGGCACGGGTTAACCAAGGAGGAGCGCCAACATAGACGTAAGACCAACTGTTGCCTCTACTGTGGTAGTTCGGGACATTACATCGCCACTTGTTCCCGTGGTCGTCAAACTGCTCGGCTCGCTAAAGTTGGGAGGACTTTTAGCGAGCCAGTTTCAACCTCTCAATACCTCTGTCAGACCCCGTTTCCGGCTACCCCTATGAACAGGAATCAGAGCTTAGCGATTAACGCTTTATCGATTCAGGTGCCGATGGAAGCTTTCTTGATGCCGAGTTGGTGGAACAGCTGGGACTTTCCAGGGCAATTACCGGAAGCCATTGAGGCGACCACTCTGAACGGCAGTAGTCTGGCACGTATCACGATGAGGACTGAACCGGTTAAGATGCTGTTGTCGGGGGAATCATTCGGAGATGATTTCATTCTTCATTCTGCCGTCTTCCCATGTTCCTCTGGTCCTTGGATACCCCTGGCTGAAGGAACACAATCCCACGTTCGATTGGGTGACGGGCAAGGTAGCGAGTTGGAGCCTTGATTGTCATGCTAACTGTCTCAAGACTGCCTGTCCCCATTCGGTTCCCAGTCAGGTGATTGAGGCTAAACCCCCAGATTTGTCCCTGGTTCCAGAGACATATCACGATTTGGGGAAGTGTTCAGTAAGCAGAAGGCTCTGTCACTCCCCTCCCCACCCACCATATGATTGTGCCATCAACCTGTTCCCTGGAGCTGTCTACCCCAAGGGAAGGTTATACAGTATCTCCCGACCTGAACGTGAGGCTTTGGAGACCTACATCAAGGAGTCCCTAGCTGCTGGTCTCGTTCGTCCCTTGTCATCACCCCTGGGGGAGGATTCTTCTTTGTGGGTAAGAAGGATGGCTCTCTTCGACCGTGTATTGATTATCGGGGTTGAATGACATCACGGTCAAGAACAAGTATCCCCTGCCCTTGATGAGCTCTGCCTTCGACTCCTTACAGGGTGCTACGGTGTTCACCAAACTAGACCTCGCAATGCGTATCACATGGTCCGGATCAGAGAGGGGACGAGTGGTTGACGGGTTTCAATACACCCGATGGGTCACTTCGAGTATCAGGTGATGCCGTTTGGACTGACCAATGCTCCAGCGGTATTCCAGAGTATGGTGAACGGACGTCCTGAGAGATATGATCGGTCTCTTTGTGTTTGTTTACCTGGATGACATTCTGATCTTCTCGAAGGAACCTTCCGACCACGTCCAGCATGTCCGGCAGGTTCTGCAGCGATTGTTGGAGAATCGCCTGTTCGTGAAGGCCGAAGTGCGAGTTTCACGCCCACACGACATCCTTCCTCGGGTACATCATCTCCAGGGGAGAGATTAGGATGGACCAGGAGAAGGTTAGAGGCGGTTCTGGAATGGGCCCAGCCCGGTACGAGATTGCAGCTCCAGAGAATTTTTGGGGGTTTACGAATTTCTACCGCAGATTCATCCGGGGATTACAGCCGTGTGGCCGCTCCGTTGACTGCCTTGACTTCCAGTATCAGGACCTTCAAGTGGAATCCGGAGGCGGATCGAGCGTTTCTGGATTTGAAGAGGCGATTCACCAACGCACCGATTCTCTCTCAACCGACACGGCCCGTCAGTTCGTCGTTGGAAGTGGACCGCGTCTGATGTGGGAGTTGGCGCCATCCTGTCGCAGCGATGCTCCACGGACAGTAAACTCCATCCCTGCGCCTACTACTCGTCGCCTTTCGCCTGCGAGAGGAACTACGATGTGGGTAATCGGGAGCTTCTCGCGGTGAAACTTGCCTTGGAGGAGTGGCGCCACTGGTTGGAGGGGCGGAGCAACCGTTTATTGTCTGGACTGACCACAAGAATCTTGCTACGTGCAATCGGCTAGACGTCTCAACTCCCGTCAGGCCAGGTGGGCGTTGTTTTTCGGACGATTCAAGTTTTCCCTGACGTTCCGACCTGGATCTAAGAACGGCAAGGCGGACGCCTTGTCCCGGATGTTCTCCAAGACGGAGGAGAGTGGGTCCAAGACCGAGACGATTCTCCCCCGGAACTGCGTCGTGGGAGCAGTTATGTGGAAGATTGAGGAGGAGGTGATGGCGGCTCTTCGGACGCAGCCCGGTCCCGGTAATGGTCCACCCGGTCGGTTGTTTGTGCCTGAGTCGGTTCGTCCTGCTGTCCTCAAATGGTCCCACGCCAGCAAGATGGCTTGTCACCCTGGCGTGGCTCGGACGATGGCGTTTCTTCGCAGACGTTTTTGGTGGCCTGCCATGGCCGAGATACTCGGGGTTTTGTTGCTGCCTGTCCAGTGTGTGCGCAGAATAAGAGTACCAATCGGCCCAGCTCTGGACTACTTCACCCCCTTCCTATTCCCCGGCGACCATGGTCGCATCTGGCCCTGGACTTTGTCACTGGGTTGCCCTCTTCTGAGGGGAACACGGTCGTTCTGACTATCGTGGACAGATTCAGCAAGTTCGCCCACTTTGTGCCAATTGCCAAGCTTCCCTCTGCCTCGGAGACGTCCGAGATCCTGGTTAGGGAGGTTTTCAGGGTCCACCGGTTTGCCCAGTGATATCGTTTCTGACCGTGGCCCTCAGTTTACCTCTGCTGTCTGGAAGTCCTTCTGTTTGGCCATTGGAGCTACAGTCAGTCTCACATCTGGTTTTCACCCCCAATCTAATGGTCAGGCGGAGAGAGCCAACCAGAAGATGGAATCCACGCTACGCTGCCTTGTCTCCTCCAACCCCACCTCCTGGGTCTCTCAGTTGCCTTGGGTTGAGTATGCCCACTACTCTCCCTACATCTGCCACTGGGATGTCTCCCTTCCAGTGCCTGTATGGCTACCAACCTCCCTTGTTCCCTTCTCAGGAGAAGGAGCTCTCGGTGCCCTCTGTTCAGGCCCATATTCGTCGTTGCCACCGGACCTGGCATCGGGCCAGAAAGGCACTCCTTAGAGTTTCGGACCGGTATCAGCTCCAGGCGAATCGTCGCCGGATCCCGCCTCCCACCTATACCATCGGAGATAGGGTCTGGTTGGCCACACGGGATCTTCCTTTACGGACTGAGTCTAGGAAGTTGTCACCGAAGTTCATTGGTCCGTTTGTGGTGGAGAAGGTGATCAATCCGGTTGCAGTTCGACTCAAACTACCGAGAACGCTCAGAGTCCATCCCACCTTTCATGTCTCCTGCCTCAAGCCTGTTCTCCTCAGTCCTCTGTTGCCTCCTCCGCCTCCTCCTCCTCCTCCTCGGATGATCGGAGGTGGTCCTGCCTACACGGTGCGACGCATCATGGATTCCAGACGGCGGGACCGGGGGTTTCCAGTATCTCGTGGACTGGGAGGGGTATGGTCCTGAAGAGAGGAGTTGGATTCCGCGGCGACAGATCCTAGATGCTGACCTCATTCGTGACTTCTACCGCCTCCATCCTGGCGCTCCGGGAGTCCGCCCGGTGGCGTTCGTCGGAGGGGGTACTGTAACGATCCCGGCAGTCTGAGTCGGGTCCTGTCTGTGTACTAGTTTTTCTGCTCGTGATCTCCAGTTTCCGAGGTTCTGGAACAGCTCCCTGCCTGGTTGCCGGGCAACGTTGCTAGGCGGGGAGCTCTCTTGATTTCCGCACCTGCATCCCATCAGCAATCTGCACACCTGGTCCTGATCATCACCCTTCTTAGGCTCTGGCCTAACATCCATTCCCTGCCGGATCGTTAGCCATGAACAGTATGTTTGTCCGTGTATCAGCCTTGGAACTTCTAGCGTTAGTTTTGTTGTTTTGCACCTTTTTGACTTGCTGTATACTTACCTCCGTTTTGTTCTATCTGCAGTCACTCACCCGGAACCTTCACCCAACCTCTGCCTGATGGTCGGCGGCTGCCGAGCCATTACTGGACCTACCACTGCACCCTCAACAACCCATCCACGCCACCCGCTCTGTTCCCTGGATTATTCAGTCTCACTCGTGGATCTATTAAATAAACACTCACCTTTGTTTCAAATTACCTTGTCCTGGTCTGCTTCTGGGTTCTGGCTTAGTAAACCGTGACACATATATCTTGATTTGTTTAACACTTTTTGGTTACTACATGATTCCATATGTGTTTTTTCATAGTTTTGATGTCTTCACTATTATTCTACAATGTAGAAAATAGTAAAAATAAAGAAAAACCCTTGAATGAGTAGGTGTTCTAAAACTTTTGACTGGTACTGTACATTGTAATATTGTTATATTGCTGTATTATTGATTTTGTATTGTAGATATGTAGTGGTAGAGTAGTGGTGTAATAATGTGTTGTATTGTAGATATGTAGTGGTGTAATAATGTGTTGTATTGTAGATATGTTATGGTAGTGTAGTGGTGTAATAATGTGTTCTATTGTAGATATGTAGTGGTAGAGTAGTGGTGTAATAATGTGTTGTATTGTAGATATGTAGTGGTGTAATAATGTGTTGTATTGTAGATATGTAGTGGTAGAGTAGTGGTGTAATAATGTGTTGTATTGTAGATATGTAGTGGTAGAGTAGTGGTGTAATAATGTGTTGTATTGTAGATATGTAGTGGTGTAATAATGTGTTGTATTGTAGATATGTAGTGGTGTAATAATGTGTTGTATTGTAGATATGTAGTGGTGTAATAATGTGTTGTATTGTAGATATGTAGTGGTGTAATAATGTGTTGTATTGTAGATATGTAGTGGTAGAGTAGTGGTGTAATAATGTGTTGTATTGTAGATATGTAGTGGTGTAATAATGTGTTGTATTGTAGATATGTAGTGGTGTAATAATGTGTTGTATTGTAGATATGTAGTGGTGTAATAATGTGTTGTATTGTAGATATGTAGTGGTGTAATAATGTGTTGTATTGTAGATATGTAGTGGTGTAATAATGTGTTGTATTGTAGATATGTAGTGGTGTAATAATGTGTTGTATTGTAGATATGTAGTGGTGTAATAATGTGTTGTATTGTAGATATGTAGTGGTGTAATAATGTGTTGTATTGTAGATATGTAGTGGTGTAATAATGTGTTTTATTGTAGATATGTAGTGGTGTAATAATGTGTTGTATTGTAGATATGTAGTGGTGTAATAATGTGTTGTATTGTAGATATGTAGTGGTGTAATAATGTGTTGTATTGTAGATATGTAGTGGTGTAATAATGTGTTGTATTGTAGATATGTAGTGGTAGAGTAGTGGTGTAATAATGTGTTGTATTGTAGATATGTAGTGGTGTAATAATGTGTTGTATTGTAGATATGTAGTGGTGTAATAATGTGTTGTATTGTAGATATGTAGTGGTGTAATAATGTGTTGTATTGTAGATATGTAGTGGTGTAATAATGTGTTGTATTGTAGATATGTAGTGGTGTAATAATGTGTTGTATTGTAGATATGTAGTGGTGTAATAATGTGTTGTATTGTAGATATGTAGTGGTGTAATAATGTGTTGTATTGTAGATATGTAGTGGTGTAATAATGTGTTGTATTGTAGATATGTAGTGGTGTAATAATGTGTTGTATTGTAGATATGTAGTGGTAGAGTAGTGGTGTAATAATGTGTTGTATTGTAGATATGTAGTGGTAGAGTAGTGGTGTAATAATGTGTTGTATTGTAGATATGTAGTGGTGTAATAATGTGTTGTATTGTAGATATGTAGTGGTGTAATAATGTGTTGTATTGTAGATATGTAGTGGTGTAATAATGTGTTGTATTGTAGATATGTAGTGGTGTAATAATGTGTTGTATTGTAGATATGTAGTGGTAGAGTAGTGGTGTAATAATGTGTTGTATTGTAGATATGTAGTGGTGTAATAATGTGTTGTATTATAGATATGTAGTGGTGTAATAATGTGTTGTATTGTAGATATGTAGTGGTGTAATAATGTGTTGTATTGTAGATATGTAGTGGTGTAATAATGTGTTGTATTGTAGATATGTAGTGGTGTAATAATGTGTTGTATTGTAGATATGTAGTGGTGTAATAATGTGTTGTATTGTAGATATGTAGTGGTAGAGTAGTGGTGTAATAATGTGTTGTATTGTAGATATGTAGTGGTGTAATAATGTGTTGTATTGTAGATATGTAGTGGTGTAATAATGTGTTGTATTGTAGATATGTAGTGGTGTAATAATGTGTTGTATTGTAGATATGTAGTGGTGTAATAATGTGTTGTATTGTAGATATGTAGTGGTGTAATAATGTGTTGTATTGTAGATATGTAGTGGTGTAATAATGTGTTGTATTGTAGATATGTAGTGTTAGAGTAGTGGTGTAATAATGTTTTGTATTGTAGATATGTAGTGGTGTAATAATGTGTTGTATTGTAGATATGTAGTGGTGTAATAATGTGTTGTATTGTAGATATGTAGTGGTGTAATAATGTGTTGTATTGTAGATATGTAGTGGTGTAATAATGTGTTGTATTGTAGATATGTAGTGGTGTAATAATGTGTTGTATTGTAGATATGTAGTGGTAGAGTAGTGGTGTAATAATGTGTTGTATTGTAGATATGTAGTGGTGTAATAATGTGTTGTATTGTAGATATGTTATGGTAGAGTAGTGTGTAATAATGTGTTGTATTGTAGATATGTAGTGGTGTAATAATGTGTTGTATTGTAGATATGTAGGGGTAGAGTAGTGGTGTAATAATGTGTTGTATTGTAGATATGTAGTGGTGTAATAATGTGTTGTATTGTAGATATGTAGTGGTGTAATAATGTGTTGTATTGTAGATATGTAGTGGTAGAGTAGTGGTGTAATAATGTGTTGTATTGTAGATATGTAGTGGTGTAATAATGTGTTGTATTGTAGATATGTAGTGGTGTAATAATGTGTTGTATTGTAGATATTTAGTGGTGTAATAATATGTTGTATTGTAGATATGTAGTGGTGTAATAATGTGTTGTATTGTAGATATGTAGTGGTGTAATAATGTGTTGTATTGTAGATATGTAGTGGTGTAATAATGTGTTGTATTGTAGATATGTAGTGGTGTAATAATGTGTTGTATTGTAGATATGTAGTGGTGTAATAATGTGTTGTATTGTAGATATGTAGTGGTAGAGTAGTGGTGTAATAATGTGTTGTATTGTAGATATGTAGTGGTAGAGTAGTGGTGTAATAATGTGTTGTATTGTAGATATGTAGTGGTCTAATAATGTGTTGTATTGTAGATATGTAGTAGTGTAATAATGTGTTGTATTGTAGATATGTAGTGGTGTAATAATGTGTTGTATTGTAGATATGTAGTGGTAGAGTAGTGGTGTAATAATGTGTTGTATTGTAGATATGTAGTGGTAGAGTGGCGGTGTAATAATGTGTTGTATTGTAGATATGTAGTGGTGTAATAATGTGTTGTATTGTAGATATGTAGTGGTGTAATAATGTGTTGTATTGTAGATATGTAGTGGTGTAATAATATGTTGTATTGTAGATATGTAGTGGTGTAATAATGTGTTGTATTGTAGATATGTAGTGGTGTAATAATGTGTTGTATTGTAGATATGTAGTGGTGTAATAATGTGTTTGTATTGTAGATATGTAGTGGTGTAATAATGTATTGTATTGTAGATATGTAGTGGTGTAATAATGTGTTGTATTGTAGATATGTAGTGGTGTAATAATGTGTTGTATTGTAGATATGTAGTGGTGTAATAATGTGTTGTATTGTAGATATGTAGTGGTAGAGTAGTGGTGTAATAATGTGTTGTATTGTAGATATGTAGTGGTGTAATAATGTGTTGTATTGTAGATATGTAGTGGTGTAAAAATGTGTTGTATTGTAGATATGTAGTGGTGTAATAATGTGTTGTATTGTAGATATGTAGTGGTGTAATAATGTGTTGTATTGTAGATATGTAGTGGTGTAATAATGTGTTGTATTGTAGATATGTAGTGGTAGAGTAGTGTGTAATAATGTGTTGTATTGTAGATATGTAGTGGTGTAATAATGTGTTGTATTGTAGATATGTAGTGGTAGAGTAGTGTGTAATAATGTGTTGTATTGTAGATATGTAGTGGTGTAAAAATGTGTTGTATTGTAGATATATAGTGGTAGAGTAGTGGTGTAATAATGTGTTGTATTGTAGATATGTAGTGGTGTAATAATGTGTTGTATTGTAGATATGTAGTAGTAGAGTAGTGGT
>NW_025537862.1:0-26405 GCF_020615455.1 Coregonus clupeaformis | reverse complement strand
TGTCACGGTTTACTAAGCCAGAACCCAGAAGCAGACCAGGACAAGGTAAGTGGTGTCAAAGGTGAGTGTTTATTTAACTGATCCACGAGTGCAGCTGAATAATCCAGGGGAACAGAGCGGGCGGCGTGGATGAGTTGTTGAGGGTGCAGTAGTTGGTCCAATGATGGCTCGGCAGCCGCCCGACCATCAGGCAGAGGTTGGGTGAAGGTTCGGACGAGTGACTGCAGGGAGAACAAAACGGAGGAAGCATACAACAAGCAGACAAGGTGCAAAACAACAAAACTAATGCTCTAAGCTCTAAGACTAGATCCGCTGATAAACATACTGTTCATGGCTAACGATCCGGCAGGGAATGGATGTTAGCCAGAGCCTAAGAAGGGTGATGATCAGGACCAGGTGTGCAGATTGCTGATGGGATGCAGGTGCGAAATCAAGAGAGCTCCCGCCTAGCAACGTTGCCCGGCAACCAGGCAGGAGCTGCTCCAGAACCCTCGGGAAACTGGAGATCACGAGCAGAAAGACTAGTACACAGACAGGACCCGACTCAGACTGCCGGGATCGTTACAGTACCCCCCCTCCGACGTAACGCCACCGGGCGGACTCCCGGAGCGCCAGGATGGAGGCGGTAGAAGTCACGAATGAGGTCAGCATCTAGGATCTGTCGCCGCGAATCCAACTCCTCTCTTCAGGACCATACCCACTCCCAGTCCACGAGATACTGGAAACCCCGGCCCCGCCTGTCCTGGAATCCATGATGCGTCGCACCGTGTGTGGCAGGACCACCTCCGATCATCCGAGGAGGAGGCGGAGGGAGGCAACAGAGGACTGAGGAAAACAGGCTTGAGGCAGGAGACATGAAAGGTGGGATGGACTCTGAGCGTCCCTCGGTAGTTTGAGTCGAACTGCCACCGGATTGATCACCTTCTCCACCACAAACGGACCAATGAACTTGGTAACAACTTCCCCAGACTCCGTCCGTAAAGGAAGATCCCGTGTGGCTAACCAGACCCTATCTCCGATGGTATAGGTGGGAGCGGGATCCGGCGACGATTCGCCTGGAGCTGATACGGTCCGAAACTCTAAGGAGTGCCTTTCTGGCCCGATGCCAGGTCCGGTGGCAACGACGAATATGGGCCTGAACAGAAGGCACTGAGAGCTCCTTCTCCTGAGAAGGGAACAAGGGAGGTTGGTAGCCATACAGGCACTGGAAGGGGAGACATCCCAGTGGCAGATGTAGGGAGAGAGTATTGTGGGCATACTCAACCCAAGGCAACTGAGAGACCCAGGAGGTGGGGTTGGAAGAGACCAGGCAGCGTAGCGTGGATTCCATCTTCTGGTTGGCTCTCTCCGCCTGACCATTAGATTGGGGTGAAAACCAGATGTGAGACTGACTGTAGCTCCAATGGCCAAACAGAAGGACTTCCAGACAGCAGAGGTAAACTGAGGGCCACGGTCGGAAACGATATCACTGGGCAAACCGTGGACCCTGAAAACCTCCCTAACCAGGATCTCGGACGTCTCCGAGGCAGAGGGAAGCTTGGCAACAGGCACAAAGTGGGCGGAACTTGCTGAATCTGTCCACGGATAGTCAGAACGACCGTGTTCCCCTCAGAAGCGGGCAACCCAGTGACAAAGTCCAGGGCCAGATGCGACCATGGTCGCCGGGAATAGGAAGGGGGTGAAGTAGTCCAGAGCTGGGCCGATTGGTACTCTTATTCTGCGCAACACTGGACAGGCAGCAACAAACCCCGAGTACCTCGGCCATGGCAGGCCACCAAAAACGTCTGCGAAGAAACGCCATCGTCCGAGCCACGCCAGGTGACAAGCCATCTTGCTGGCGTGGGACCATTTGAGGACAGCAGGACGAACCGACTCAGGCACAAACAACCGACCGGGTGGACCGTTACGGGACCGGGGCTGCGTCCGAAGGGCCGCCATCACCCTCCTCAATCTTCCACATAACTGCTCCCACTGACGCAGTTCCGGGGGAGAATTGTCTCGGTCTTGGACCCACTCTCTTCCGTCTTGGAGAACATCCGACAAGGCTGTCCGCCTTGCCGTTCTTAGATCCAGGTCGGAACGTCAGGAAAAACTTGAATCGTCCGAAAAACAACGCCCCACCTGGCCTGACGGGAGTTGAGACGTCTAGCCGATTGCACGTAAGCAAGATTCTTGTGGTCAGTCCAGACAATAAACGGTTGCTCCGCCTCCAACCAGTGGCGCCACTTCCAAGGCAAGTTTCACCGCGAGAAGCTCCCGGTTACCCACATCGTAATTCCTCTCCCAGGCGAAAGGCGACGAGTAGTAGGCGCAGGGATGGAGTTTACTGTCCGTGGAGCATCGCTGCGACAGGATGGCGCCAACTCCCACATCAGACGCTGGGCCCACTTCAACGACGAACTGACGGGCCGTGTCCGGTTGAGAGAGAATGGTGCGTTGGTGAATCGCCTCTTCAAATCCAGAAACGCTCGATCCGCCTCCGGATTCCACTTGAAGGTCCTGATACTGGAAGTCAAGGCAGTTAACGGAGCGGCCACACGGCTGTAATCCCGGATGAATCTGCGGTAGAAATTCGCAAACCCCAAAAAATCTCTGGAGCTGCAATCTCGTCCCGGGCTGGGCCCATTCCAGAACCGCTCTAACCTTCTCCTGGTCCATCCTAATCTCTCCCCTGGAGATGATGTACCCGAGAAAGGATGTCGTGGTGGGCGTGAAACTCGCACTTCTCGGCCTTCACGAACAGGCGATTCTCCAACAATCGCTGCAGAACCTGCCGGACATGCTGGACGTGGTCGGAAGGTTCCTTCGAGAAGATCAGAATGTCATCCAGGTAAACAAACACAAAGAGACCGATCATATCTCTCAGACGCCGTTCACCATACTCTGGAATACCGCTGGAGCATTGGTCAGTCCAAACGGCATCACCTGATACTCAAGTGGCCCATCGGTGTATTGAAACCCACAACCACTCGTTCCCCTCTCTGATCCGGACCATGTGATACGCATTGCGTAGGTCTAGCTTGGTGAACACCGTAGCACCCTGTAAGGAGTCGAAGGCAGAACTCATCAAGGGCAGGGGATACTTGTTCTTGACCGGTGATGTCATTCAACCCCCGATAATCAATACACGGTCGAAGAGAGCCATCCTTCTTACCCACAAAGAAGAATCCTGCCCCCAGGGGTGATGACGAGGGACGCACGAGACCAGCAGCTAGGGACTCCTTGATGTAGGTCTCCAAAGCCTCACGTTCAGGTCGGGAGATACTGTATAACCTTCCCTTAGGGTAGACAGCTCCAGGGAACAGGTTGATGGCACAATCATATGGTCGGTGGGGAGGGGAGTGACAGAGCCTTCTGCTTACTGAACACTTCCCCAAATCGTGATATGTCTCGGGAACCAGGGACAAATCTGGGGGTTTAGCCTCAATCACCTGACTGGGAACCGAATGGGGACAGGCAGTCTTGAGACAGTTAGCATGACAATCAAGGCTCCAACTCGTTACCTTGCCCGTCACCCAATCGAACGTGGGATTGTGTTCCTTCAGCCAGGGGTATCCAAGGACCAGAGGAACATGGGAAGACGGCAGAATGAAGAATGAAATCATCTCAGAATGATTCCCCGACAACAGCATCTTAACCGGTTCAGTCCTCATCGTGATACGTGCCAGACTACTGCCGGTCCAGAGTGGTAGCTTCAATGGCTTCCGGCAATTGCTCCTTGGAAAGCCCCAGCTGTTCCACCAACTCGGCATCAAGAAAGCTTCCACCGGCACCTGAATCGATAAAAGCGTTAATCGCTAAGCTCTGATTCCTGTTCATAAGGGTAGCCGGGAAACGGGGTCTGACAGAGGTATTGAGAGAGTCGAAACTGGCTCGCTAAAAGTCCTCCCAACTTTAGCGAGCCGCGCAGTTTGACGCATCGGGAACCAGTGGCGAGGGTAATGTCCCGAACCACCACAGTAGAGGCCACAGTTAGTCCACGCCTGGGTTGGCGCTCCTCCTTGGTTAACCCGTGCCGCCCCACTTCCGCATGGGTTCAGAATCGGGAGACAGGACCCCTCCACTAATCCTGTGTGGTGGACGATGATCGACGTATTCTGGTCCAATCCCCCGACCCGACTGGCACCTGAGAAGCTGATCGGTTGGACGGGACCCATTGCTTCTCCCTCCTCGCTCTCGGACTCGATTATCCACCCAAATAGACAAGGCTACCAAGCTGTCCAGGTCACTAGGCTCCGGATAGGAGATCAACTCATCCTTGAGCTGCTCCGACAGACCCTGGTAAAAGGCCGCTTGCAGAGACTCCTCATTCCACCCACTCTCCACAGCCAACGTCTTGAACTCGATCACGAAGTCGGCCACGCTGCGAGTTCCTTGGCGAAGCGAAAACAGGCGCCTAGCTGCGTCCCCTCCCTCGGACGGAATGGTCGAAGAGCTTCCTCATCTCGGCCGTGAACCCTGGTATGAAGCCATGCAGGGATCCTGTCGTTCCCAAACGGCTGAAGCCCACTCCAGCGCTCGACCACGCAGCAACTCAATCACAAAGGCTATCCTAGCTTTGTCTGTGGCATAAGAGTAGGGCTGTAGATCGAACACTAATCCACACTGCATAAGGAAGGAACGGCATCTTCCCAGCTCCCCCTCATATTTATCCGCGCCGGAACCTTGGGCTCACGGAAGGGCACAGCTCCAGACGCGGCAGGCGAGATGGGTGAAACCGGTAGTGGATCCTCCACCGGAAACTTGCGCTGGTTCTGGACCTCCGTCAGACCGGTAGAAAGGTTCCGAACGACAACGCGATCTCCTGTAGTACCGTGCTATGATGGCCCAACATCTTCTCCTGATGGGTAATGGCATGGCGAACAGAGTCCAGGTCCGCTGGGTTCATTACTGGCGGATCGTTCTGTCACGGTTTACTAAGCCAGAACCCAGAAGCAGACCAGGACAAGGTAAGTGGTGTCAAAGGTGAGTGTTTATTTAACTGATCCACGCAGTGCAGCTGAATAATCCAGGGAACAGAGCGGGTGGCGTGGATGAGTTGTTGAGGGTGCAGTAGTTGGTCCAATGATGGCTCGGCAGCCGCCGACCATCAGGCAGAGGTTGGGTGAAGGTTCCGGACGAGTGACTGCAGGGAGAACAAAACGGGAGGTAAGCATACAACAAGCAGACAAGGTGCAAAACAACAAAACTAATGCTCTAAGCTCTAAGACTAGATCCGCTGATAAACATACTGTTCATGGCTAACGATCCGGCAGGGAATGGATGTTAGGCCAGAGCCTAAGAAGGGGTGATGATCAGGACCAGGTGTGCAGATTGCTGATGGGATGCAGGTGCGAAATCAAGAGAGCTCCCGCCTAGCAACGTTGCCCGGCAACCAGGCAGGGAGTTCCAGAACCCTCGGGAAACTGGAGATCACGAGCAGAAAGACTAGTACACAGACAGGACCCGACTCAGACTGCCGGGATCGTTACAATGCTATGGACTCTCTGCTCTGAACAACGCTACGGGTCTGTCTGCAAATGCACACAGATATTTCATGACAGAAACCTAAAGAGCTCATAAAAGCAATTGGACCGAAGATCAGCAAACACCACCAAAGGAATCTGTACTTTCTAAACAGCCAATAGGAAGTTCCGTAAGTGATTTTTATGAGGATGGGTTGTGTCTGCCTAATAACATTTTAAAAAAGGGTTCCAAAAGGGTTCAGCTGTCCCCACAGGAGAACCCTTTTTGGTTCCAGGTAGAACCCTGTTGGGTTCCAGGTAGAACCCTCTGTGGAAAGGGTTCTACCTGGAACCAAAAGGGTTCTTCAAAGGGTTCTCCTATGGAAACAGCCGAAGAACCCTTTTAGGTTCTAGATAGCACCTTTCTTTTTCTAAGAGTGTACACTGCAAAGAACTTGGTGAAATAATTAGGGCACCAGCCTACAACATGGCCACTTGCTACCTGGGTCACTGACCCATTTTCCCTATGAATGCCGACTCCATCATCCGGTCACCTCGGGTCTCAGACATCAAGCAGACTGCTGTCACTGGCCCTCTCCGGGTCTAAGCGCTTAAATCCTGTTGCTCGACCTGCTTCACACCACAGTCCCAGTCCCAGGACCCCGAGAGGGGGAACAAGGCCAAATGCCCTCCTTAAAACCCAGCCTCATCTCTGGCCCATGGCCCCAGAGTTAGTTAAACTTACTGGGACAGACAGCCACGTCTTCACTTAACACAATGGAAGCAATTATGGGGGGAAGAAATTAAATAGGCAAGAAATTGTAAAAGGCAAATGGGGGATTTCACCGATTAGTTATTTACAGCAATTGACTTGATCTTTCCAGTCCTGCCTATTGAAATCTACTCATATTTCCTTCATGTGAGATAACCAAAGAGACACTGAGTGGGGTAGACGGAGGCCCTGCGCTAATCTGACAGACTGTAATGCGGAAAGGTGGAACTTATAGTGATATTACAGCGCTCCTGAGCGGCTTCTGACGGCCTGGGCTCTTCCACTCTGGATTCAGGGAAATCTGGGATTCCTGGGAGGTATTAGATGACTCTAACCGGAAATCCCCTCTCTGTGACCGCTGGTGTTTGTTTTTCTTAGCCAGGCCCTGAGATGGGTGGCATTCCAGGCTAGGCCTTCGCTCTCTCACTTCCAGATGCCCAGGAGTGAATCGTTAGCGCCGGTCTTCATGCCTGGCTGGCATCGTAGGACGGGATCCAGCCTCTAACAAGCTGAGAAAACCAGCTACAGCTACAGTACACTCCCCCACCACCACCTCCTTCTTCCTCCACCACCACCTCCTTCTTCCTCCTCCACCACCACCTCCTTCTTCCTCCTCCACCACCACCTCCTTCTTCCTCCACCACCACCACCTCCTCCTTACTCCTCAACCACCACCTCCTTCTTCCTCCTCCACCACCACCTCCTTCTTCCTCCTCCACCACCACCTCCTTCTTCCTCCTCCACCTCCACCTTGCCCCGTAGCAAAAATACCACCTGACCGGGGAGAGAACCATGCCACGCAGGATGGTGGCTCAGAGGCCTTCCTGTGTAGTCATGGACACACGTGGAGAGACTTTTGGCAAATTGACAATCTCACACCCTCTTCTGTTCTGTTCTGTTGGCTGCCGTACACAGTTTATAGGAGTGAGCCAAGGGACAGGCAGGCAGGCACGGAGGCAGGCAGACAGCCAAGGAGACAGGCAGGCAGGCAAGGAGTCAGACAGAGAGGCAGGAAGATAGAGAGGCAGGAAGGCAGAGAGGCAGGAAGGCAGAGAGGCAGGCAGGCAGAGAGGCAGGCAGGCAGAGAGGCAGGCAGGCAGAGAGGCAGGAAGATAGAGAGGCAGGCAGAGAGGCAGGCAGGCAGAGAGGCAGGCAGGCAGAGAGGCAGGAAGATAGAGAGAGGCAGGCAGAGAGACAGGCAGGCAGAGAGGCAGGAAGATAGAGAGGCAGGAAGATAGAGAGGCAGGCAGGCAGTCAAGGAGACAGGCAGGCAGGCAAGGAGTCAGACAGAGAGGCAGGAAGATAGAGAGGCAGGAAGGCAGAGACGAGGAAGGCAGAGAGGCAGGCAGGCAGAGAGGCAGGCAGGCAGAGAGGCAGGCAGGCAGAGAGGCAGGAAGATAGAGAGGCAGGCAGAGAGGCAGGCAGGCTGAGAGGCAGGAAGATAGAGAGGCAGGAAGATAGAGAGGCAGGCAGAGAGGCAGGTAGGCAGAGAGGCAGGCAGGCAGAGAGGCAGGAAGATAGAGAGGCAGGCAGAGAGGCAGGCAGGCAGAGAGGCAGCCAGGCAGAGAGGCAGGCAGGCAGAGAGGCAGGCAGGTATAGAGGCAGGAAGATAGAGAGGCAGGCAGAGAGGCAGGCAGGCAGAGAGGCAGGCAGGCAGAGAGGCAGGCAGGCAGAGAGGCAGGCAGGCAGAGAGGCAGGCAGGCAGAGAGGCAGGAAGATAGAGAGGCAGGCAGATAGAGAGGCAGGCAGGCAGAGAGGCAGGCAGAGAGACAGGAAGGCAGAGAGGAAGGCAGACAGAGAGGCAGGAAGATTGAGAGGCAGAAAGATAAAGAGGCAGGCAGAGAGGCAGGCAGGCAGAGAGGCAGGAAGATAGAGAGGCAGGCAGAGAGGCAGGAAGAGAGGCAGGCAGGCAGAGAGGCAGGCAGGCAGAGAGGCAGGCAGGCATCAGAAGCTAGGTATTAAAATTGCCCCCTGGTCGACCAGGAGGGTGGTTTGTGATGACAGAAACCTGTTTTAATGAAGCCAGAGGATTGGGCTTCACTGTGATGTGTGAGGCTGATCTGGACCTGCTGTTCCCCTTCTGCACTGAAGCCCTGCCTGCCTGCCTGCCTGCCTGGAAACAACTGAGTGAAGAATGGAGTGAAGAAAAAAAGAAAAGAAAAGAAAAGAAAAAACTCTCGGCTGCACCTGCGATGACAACCCCTTGTGTGCAGTGTAGTGATTGTGTAACGTTGAATTGGGGGCTGAGGCTGGGGGGCTGAGGCTGGGGTGGTGCAGGGCTACATAGAGGGAGAGAATGACATAAAGCGTTCCCCCAACCTGTAAATCCATGACAAGACCCAGACAGTCACCCCAAACCCCCACCCAGCTTCCCCCCATGGACTACAGGGGGAGATAGACGGGACGGGGAAAGCTGGGGCAGGAATCCACATCTCCCCCCTTACCACCCTGTCCCCGCACCCCTCACCAACCCTCCTGCCCCTTTCCTGCCCCTCTCACATGCACACAAGCACGTGAATGCACACACACACACACACACACACACATACACATACATATACACACTTCTGGTCCCCACAAGGATAGTAAAACCAAAAACACACACACACACACACACTCTCAAGTTGTTTTAAATCATAATATGTAACCAGGCTGTAATCACATTATTGCACACATGGTGATTTTGACAAGTGGAGAGGAGTCATGTGCTGGGGCTTTGGCAACATTCACACACACCACTCTCCCAGCTGTGAGCTCAGTCCCTCCTCCCCACCACCCTGCCCCCGTCCCAGACCCCAGACTATGTGCCGCTCCACTCCACTTAATTCACTCTGCTCATAGTTCTGGATTTGTGGCAGCACATTGATGCACAGTGTAGGCTACATGAAAGGGTGAAGGTATTCATTTGGCCACCTCTATGTTGACGGTAGCTTTCTGACCTTCATTCAAGGTATTATGTTTGGTACCTATATGTGGCTATGTATATTTTGAATGTGCCCTCCTATGAGCAAAACACTTTCTTTGATCTTCCTAGCTGGTTGGGTCCCCCCCCCCCCCCCCCCCCTTGGGTTTGTATGTGCGTGGATATGTAAATGATCTGTATCATGTGTTTGTATGGATATCGTTTGATGAGTACTCGGTGTGTGTGTACTGCACATATGTGCGTGCAAGTGTGTGTGCGCAAGTCGTGTCAGTGATCAGATGGAGATGGGGCCCGGGGATGGCCATCCTGTCAGGCCCCAAGCTGCAGGCCAGTTAACCAGCCCCAGAGCCTCCACAGAGCCTCCACGCCTCAGGATAACGTGAGAGAGGAAAGAGGTCGACGGCGGAGCACTCGCTCTTCCCATCTTCTCTTTCATTCTTTCTGAGGTGTGGCCGCACTCACAGCCGCTCTGCTAACAAGATCAGGCTGTGGGGTGGGCCTCCCTCTGCCAGCTGTGTGTGTGTGTGTCTGTGAGTGTGTATTTGTTTACTTGTACATGGGCCAACTGTAATTCTTGTTGTACAAAATCACCATAATGTCACATTTCCATTCACAACTGGACGACATACTAAAAACATGCTTGAAAACAGTGCACACAGAGTAAGATCTCATCTCTAAATGCTCACAGGTTCAACCCTGTCTCTTATAAGCTCTCTCTCGGACGATGGTCAAAACAGAAGATAACGCTCACGGCCCAGGAATCTCAGGAATGGCTTTGTTTGACGTTCCCATCAGGGAGAAATATATTGTGACGATGCCTGGAAATATGATGCCCATATTTGCCTTGTATCTACGTTTCTGAGCCGAAACCGCTCCAATGACTTGCTATCGGGCTTTAATAGCCAGAGAGATAAGTATGGCTTGTGGCTAAGCATGGTGGGGAGAGACCGTGAAACAAACACAGGCAGGCTGCAGTACACCTCTTCAGAAATCTCCCAGACTGTTATCTTGTCTCCACCAAGTGGGATTGCTGAGTTAACATGTGGGGGGAAAAAATGTGTGAGGTATCACGATAAGTTCTGAGGTACATCTCCTTATCGGCACGTGGGTGTCTTAACTTTAATCCTAAAAAGGTATTAATGTTTGTATGTGTGTGTGTGTGTGTGTGTGTGTGTGTGTGTGTGTGTGTGTGTGTGTGTGTGTGCCGACCATTTTGTAAAAACAAGGAATTAGTCTCTTTTATGTCAGTGGAAGTACACAAAATTGAATCTCAAACCAAGTGAATATACAACAGGGTTGAGCCTTGAAAGCAAACCATGTGTTTCTGTGAATATATATTTGCCTGTCTGTTTTGTATTTGAGTCAGGGTGTATTCGTTTCAGAAGAAAGATGGCCAGCGAGAGCGCACATATGCCATGCCCCAGTTAGTACATAGGCTCTAATTTCTGCTCTCTTTGAAGTGTGTGTGTGTGGACGAATAAAAATAATAGTAAACAAATACAAATTTGTCCAACTGGAAAATTTTGTTGGTCCCCACAAGGTCAAATGCTATTTCTAGGGGGTTTAGGGTTAAGGTTAGAATTAGGTTTAGGTTTAGGGTTAGGGTTAGGAGCTAGGGGTTAGTTTTAGGTTTAGGGTTAGGAGCTAGGGTTAGGGTTTAGGGTTAGGGTTAAGGTTAGGTTTCGGGTTAAGGTTAGGGTTAGGGTTAGGGTTAGAGTTAGGTTTAGGTTTAGGGTAAGGGTATGAGTTAGGGTTAGGTTTAGGTTTAGGGTTAGGGGTTAGGGAAAATAGGATTTTGAATGGGACTGAATTGTGTGTCCCCACAAGGTTAGTTGTACAAGACTGTGTGTGTGTGTGTGTGTGTGTGTGCTATACTAAAATATAGGCTATACTAAAATATAAAATGACTATACTAGCCTACACGGAAATATTCTAGGCCACTGACCATAGATAAACTGGCACCAACTTTAGTTCAAGGACCTTCCATGTTGCATTAGAGATTCACTGTCATGGATCCTTTGGAGCCAAAATAGGGGATTCAAATTCCTCCACTCAACATTGCAGAGATACTGTAGAGGGGAAAGGGCGGTAGCCAGGGAGCCAACTGTGCTGTGGGTAGGTTGACCCTGTACTCCACTGCTCCTATGGTTCATCCACTGCTCCTATGGTTGGGTTGTATGGCTTGACCTGGAGGGTCGCTTTTGTAAGGAGTTACTTTGTGTATGGGAAAAGATTGGGGAACATTGTGTGTGTGTGTGTGTGTGTGTGTGTGTGTGTGTGTGTGTGTGTGTGTGTGTGTGTGTGTGTGTGTGTGTGTGTGTGTGTGTCTGTGTCTGTGTGTGTCTGTGTGTGTCTGTCTGTCTGTGTGTGTGTGTGTGTGTGCATATGTTTGTGGGAGTGTGTGTCTGTGTGTGTGGGAGAGAGTGTTACCTTTAGATGGGGAAATTTAGTAAAGCTGTGGTAACGAGGCCATTTTAGTCAGGGCCTCCGCTTAGTAATACTACACGTACAACCCTCTTAGTTGGGAACATCAAAGAAGCCTCAAATTAGGGAACCATTTTGTTCAAAACAGCAGGTACCTGGAAAAATGAGGAAGTCTCTTTGTGTTGCAGGAAATACAATGAAGCGAGTCATAAATTGACTCACAAACAGCATTGACTCACAAAGTGACTCAGAAACACAATGGACTCACTAGCTGAGGAACTCCAAATGACCTTTGGTAAAAAGGTTATGTGGCATGCCAACATGTTGTTTCCTCCCACAGTAATTGGCTCAAGATATAGAGTTTTCTGCTAAAGTAACACAGATTTAAGATCAGTTTACAGTGTATAGTATAATCCCTAACGTTAACTCTTGAGAGAAAAAAGGCTAATATGACCTTAAACCAGGTCCTATAGGGCCAACCTCAAGCTTGGCCTTGCAACACTCTTCAACTCCTCTCAAACTTCAGACGGATCATAAAAAACCCAAATAATGTTCAGCTCTAATTGAAGCAAATCTCTCATTTGGAAAAACCTGCTTGATACGAAACCCAGCTATTCCACTGTCTGGCTATCTTGAATCTCCAGAGTGAGTTTTGCAACATTACCTGTGTCACGCGTTGCAAAGCCAGAACCCAGAAGCAGACCAGGACAAGGTAAGTTGAAACGAAGGTGAGTGTTTATTTACAATTCAAGAGTGATGCTGAATAATCCAGGGAACAGAGCGGGCGGCGCTGATTAGTTGTTGGGGGGTGCAGTGGTTGATCCCATCATGGTCGGCAGCCGCCACCACCAGGCAGAGGTTGGATGAAGGTTCCGGACGGGTGACTGCAGATGGAACAAAAACGGAGGTAAGTAAACAACAAGGTGCAAAAACAACAAAACTAACGCTAGGCTCTAAGACTGATACTCTGGTAAACCTACTGTTCATGGCTAACGCATCCGGCAGGGAATGGATGTTAGGCCAGAGCCTAAGAAGGGTGATGATCAGGACCAGGTGTGCAGATTGCTGATGGGATGCAGGTGCGGAAATCAAGAGAGCTCCCCGAGCGTTCCAGAACCCTCGGGAAACTGGAGATCACGAGCAGAAAAACTAGTCCACAGACAGGACCCGACTCAGACTGCCGGGATCGTTACAGTACCCCCTCCGACGAACGCCACCGGGCGGACTCCCGGAGCGCCAGGATGGAGGCGGTAGAAGTCACGGATGAGGTCAGCATCTAGGATCTGTCGCCGCGGAATCCAACTCTCTCTTCAGGACCATACCCCTCCCAGTCCACGAGATACTGGAAACCCCGGCCCCGCCGTCTGGAATCCATGATTCGTCGCACCGTGTGGGCAGGACCACCTCCGATCATCCGAGGAGGAGGAGGAGGAGGCGGAGGAGGCAACAGAGGACTGAGGAAAACCGGCTTGAGGCAGGAGACATGAAAGGTGGGATGGACTCTGAGCGTCCTCGGTAGTTTGAGTCGAACTGCCACTGGATTGATCACCTTCTCCACCACAAACGGACCAATGAACTTCGGTAACAACTTCCTAGACTCAGTCCGTAACGGAAGATCCCGTGTGGCCAACCAGACCCTATCTCCGATGGTATAGGTGGGAGCGGGATCCGGCGACGATTCGCCTGGAGCTGATACCGGTCCGAAACTCTAAGGAGTGCCTTTCTGGCCCGATGCCAGGTCCGGTGGCAACGACGAATATGGGCCTGAACAGAGGGCACTGAGAGCTCCTTCTCCTGAGAAGGGAACAAGGGAGGTTGGTAGCCATACAGGCACTGGAAGGGAGACATCCCAGTGGCAGATGTAGGGGAGAGTATTGTGGGCATACTCAACCCAAGGCAACTGAGAGACCCAGGAGGTGGGGTTGGAAGAGACCAGGCAGCGTAGCGTGGTTTCCATCTTCTGGTTGGCTCTCTCCGCCTGACCATTGGATTGGGGTGAAAACCAGATGTGAGACTGACTGTAGCTCCAATGGCCAAACAGAAGGACTTCCAGACAGCAGAGGTAAACTGAGGGCCACGGTCGGAAACGATATCACTGGGCAACCCGTGGACCCTGAAAACCTCCCTAACCAGGATCTCGGACGTCTCCGAGGCAGAGGGAAGCTTGGCAATTGGCACAAAGTGGGCGAACTTGCTGAATCTGTCCACGATAGTCAGAACGACCGTGTTCCCCTCAGAAGCGGGCAACCCAGTGACGAAGTCCAGGGCCAGGATGCGACCATGGTCGCCGGGGAATAGGAAGGGGGTGAAGTAGTCCAGAGCTGGGCCGATTGGTACTCTTATTCTGCGCACACACTGGACAGGCAGCAACAAAACCCCCGAGTATCCTCGGCCATGGCAGGCCACCAAAAACGTCTGCGAAGAAACGCCATTGTCCGAGCCACGCCAGGGTGACAAGCCATCTTGCTGGCGTGGGACCATTTGAGGACAGCAGGACGAACCAACTCAGGCACAAACAACCGACCGGGTGGACTGTTACGGGGACCGGGCTGAGTCCGAAGGGCCGCCAGCACCTCCTCCTCAATCTTCCACATAACTGCTCCCACGACGCAGTTCCGGGGGAGAATTGTCTCGGTCTTGGACCCACTCTCCTCCGTCTTGGAGAACATCCGGGACAAGGCGTCCGCCTTGCCGTTCTTAGATCCAGGTCGGAACGCCAGGGAAAACTTGAATCGTCCGAAAAACAACGCCCACCTGGCCTGGACGGGGAGTTGAGACGTTTAGCCGATTGCACGTAAGCAAGATTCTTGTGGTCAGTCCAGACAATAAACGGTTGCTCCGCCCCCTCCAACCAGTGGCGCCACTCCTCCAAGGCAAGTTTCACCGCGAGAAGCTCCCGGTTACCCACATCGTAATTCCTCTCCGCAGGCGAAAGGCGACGAGAGTAGTAGCGCAGGGATGGAGTTTACTGTCCGTGGAGCATCGCTGCGACAGGATGGCGCCAACTCCCACATCAGACGCCTTCACTTCAACGACGAACTGACGGGCCGTGTCCGGTTGAGAGAGAATCGGTGCGTTGGTGAATCGCCTCTTCAAATCCAGAAACGCTCGATCCGCCTCCGGATTCCACTTGAAGGTCCTGATACTGGAAGTCAAGGCAGTTAACGGAGCGGCCACACGGCTGTAATCCCGGATGAATCTGCGGTAGAAATTCGCAAACCCCAAAAATCTCTGGAGCTGCAATCTCGTACCGGACTGGGCCCATTCCAGAACCGCTCTAACCTTCTCCTGGTCCATCCTAATCTCTCCCTGGAGATGATGTACCCGAGAAAGGATGTCGTGTGGGCGTGAAACTCGCGACTTCTCGCCCTTCACGAACAGGCGATTCTCCAACAATCGCTGCAGAACCTGCCGGACATGCTGGACGTGGTCGGAAGGTTCCTTCGAGAAGATCAGAATGTCATCCAGGTAAACAAACACAAAGAGACCGATCATATCTCTCAGGACGTCGTTCACCATACTCTGGAATACCGCTGGAGCATTGGTCAGTCCAAACGGCATCACCTGATACTCGAAGTGACCCATCGGTGTATTGAAACCCGTCAACCACTCGTCCCCCTCTCTGATCCGGACTATGTGATACGCATTGCGTAGGTCTAGCTTGGTGAACACCGTAGCACCCTGTAAGGAGTCAAGGCAGAACTCATCAAGGGCAGGGGATACTTGTTCTTGACCGTGATGTCATTCAACCCCCGATAATCAATGCACGGTCGAAGAGAGCCATCCTTCTTACCCACAAAGAAGAATCCCCCCCAGGGTGATGACGAGGACGAACGAGACCAGCAGCTAGGGACTCCTTGATGTAGGTCTCCAAAGCCTCACGTTCAGGTCGGGAGATACTGTATAACCTTCCCTTGGGGTAGACAGCTCCAGGGAACAGGTTGATGGCACAATCATATGGTCGGTGGGGAGGGAGTGACAGAGCCTTCTGCTTACTGAAAACTTCCCCAAATCGTGATATGTCTCGGGAACCAGGGACAAATCTGGGGGTTTAGCCTCAATCACCTGACTGGGAACCGAATGGGGACAGGCAGTCTTGAGACAGTTAGCATGACAATCAAGGCTCCAACTCGTTACCTTGCCCGTCACCCAATCGAACGTGGGATTGTGTTCCTTCAGCCAGGGGTATCCAAGGACCAGAGGAACATGGGAAGACGGCAGAATGAAGAATGAAATCATCTCAGAATGATTCCCCGACAACAGCATCTTAACCGGTTCAGTCCTCATCGTGATACGTGCCAGACTACTGCCGTCCAGAGTGGTAGCTTCAATGGCTTCCGGCAATTGCTCCTTGGAAAGCCCCAGCTGTTCCACCAACTCGGCATCTAGAAAGCTTCCATCGGCACCTGAATCGATAAAAGCGTTAATCGCTAAGCTCTGATTCCTGTTCATAAGGGTAGCCGGGAAACGGGGTCTGACAGAGGTATTGAGAGGTCGAAACTGGCTCGCTAAAAGTCCTCCCAACTTTAGCGAGCCGCGCAGTTTGACGACCCGACTGGAACCTGAGAAGCTGATCGGTTGGACGGAACCCATTGCTTCTCCCTCCTTCGCTCTCGGACTCGATTATCCACCCGAATAGACAAGGCTACCAAGCTGTCCAGGTCACTAGGCTCCGGATAGGAGATCAACTCATCCTTGAGCTGCTCCGACAGACCCTGGTAAAAGGCCGCTTGCAGAGACTCCTCATTCCACCCACTCTCCACAGCCAACGTCTTGAACTCGATCACGAAGTCGGCCACGCTGCGAGTTCCCTTGGCGGCGAAAACAGGCGCCTAGCTGCGTCCCTCCCTCGGACGGAATGGTCGAAGAGCTTCCTCATCTCGGCCGTGAACCCTGGTATGAAGCCATGCAGGGATCCTGTCGTTCCCAAACGGCTGAAGCCCACTCCAGCGCTCGACCACGCAGCAACTCAATCACAAAGGCTATCCTAGCCTTGTCTGTGGCATAAGAGTAGGGCTGTAGATCGAACACTAATCCACACTGCATAAGGAAGGAACGGCATCTTCCCAGCTCCCCCTCATATTTATCCGGCGTTCGGAACCTTGGGCTCACGGAAGGACACAGCTCCAGAAGCGGCAGGCGAGATGGGTGAAACCGGTAGTGGATCCTCCACCGGAAACTGGCGTTGGTTCTGGACCTCCGTCAGACCGGTAGAAAGGTTCCGAACTGACAACGCGATCTCCTGTAGTACCGTGCTATGATGGCCCAACATCTTCTCCTGCTGGGTAATGGCATGGCGAACAGAGTCCAGGTCCGCTGGGTTCATTACTGGCCGGATCGTTCTGTCACGTTGCAAAGCCAGAACCCAGAAGCAGACCAGGACAAGGTAAGTTGAAACGAAGGTGAGTGTTTATTTACAATTCAAGAGTGATGCTGAATAATCCAGGGAACAGAGCGGAGCGGCGTTGATTAGTTGTTGGGGGTGCAGTGGTTGATCCCATCATGGTCGGCAGCCGCCACCACCAGGCAGAGGTTGGATGAAGGTTCCGGACGGGTGACTGCAGATGGAACAAAACGGAGGTAAGTAAACAACAAGGTGCAAAAACAACAAAACTAACGCTAGGCTCTAAGACTGATACTCTGGTAAACCTACTGTTCATGGCTAACGATCCGGCAGGGAATGGATGTTAGGCCAGAGCCTAAGAAGGGTGATGATCAGGACCAGGTGTGCAGATTGCTGATGGGATGCAGGTGCGGAAATCAAGAGAGCTCCCCGGAGCGTTCCAGAACCCTCGGGAAACTGGAGATCACGAGCAGAAAAAACTAGTCCACAGACAGGACCCGACTCAGACTGCCGGGATCGTTACAACCTGAGAGTTGGCATGGCATGGACTTGTCTGATCTTGCGTCGGGAGCCATCTCTGCCCCTGGGGCCCCCATGGCCAGATAAAGTTCAGTCGAGGCCCAGATAGCGGCCCCTAAGCTGTGAATCCCCATGCTTGGCAGGATGAAGGGCTGTGATAGGGCGAGATACCTCACCTATGTACAGATGGAAGCAGAGACAATGTCCAACCTAGATTAGAGAGAAGGAGGGAAAGATGTCCAAACGAGATGCATAGTTTCCCCCAGAAGGAAAACATGATAAACACACGAGTGAGATCAAAGGAGGTGTTTTGATCTAGTTGTTTGATTCAGTGCTGGATCTCTGTGTGCGTGTGTGTGTGTATTCATATTTGAGTATTTATATAAGGGTGTGTACTTGCATGTTTATATACTGTATGTGTGTGTATTTCAATATTATGTTGTTTATCATTACTCTCCTGGCCTGTGGCCACTCTAATATCAAACCACTTGCTAACTCGATAGGAACCTCTCCTTCATGGCAAAACTGATTGAAGAGGAGAGTTCCTGAGAGCCTCAATCTCAATCTGATCTCCTCTCCTGTCCTCTCCCTCTCTCCTCCTGTTGCTTTTGGAGAGATGGTCTGTTGTCACGTAAAGGTCTTCACGGTCTGATGGCAAAAATGTAATTTCAAATAGTTCCACTGTCAGGGCGGGTGAGAGATTGAGCCATCTAATCTCTAACCACAGATGGAATAGGATCTGTTTTGTAAGTTTGTAAGGACTGATGTGTGAATGTTTGTGTGTATCTCCCCTGAAGATAAACTCCAGGTGGTGTGATGAAGATGTTGCGATTGAGCCTCTCTGTCATGCCGTTGTCACGATGACATGAACACTACCCTGAGTGTGTGGACTTATAGCCTACGCACAGCTAGTTACAGTTCTGTTCTGACCAACAACAATGACCCCAATGGAAGAATCTTAAAGAGATTTTTTAGAGCAAACTGAAAAAAGAAAGTTTGGGACCAAGTTTTTATTTGTTACAGGTACAGGTACATTACAGGTACATTATCCATTTCAATGTATACGTTTATAAAACATGTACCCGTAGGCTGCCATTCAAAAGAAAAATAACAGTAAGAAATACATAGAGTTTAACGTAGAAGTGTTAAGAAACATATTCTATTCTTATTTACAATAAAAGTGACTCCAAAATGACACAATACATTATTTACCTTGAATTTCTATTGGGCACAAAATAATCTGAAACACAACCAAAACATACAGCAAATGCATCCATTTTGACTACTTTAATACACAATTAAGTAAATTTGTCCCAATACTTTGGGTCCCCTAAAAATGGGGGGTGGGGGGAGCGACTATGTACAAAAAGTACTGTAATTTCTAAACGTGGATGGATGAAGATACCCTCAAATTAAAGCTGACAGTCTATACTTGAACTTCATAGTCATTGTATCATTTCAAATCCAAAGTTATGGAGTACAGAGCCAAAACAACAACAAATGTGTCACTGTCCCAATACCTTTCGAGCTCACTACACACAGTATATATATATATATATATATATATATAAAATATTTGCCCCCCTTTTTAATTGTCTCTACGTTTGCAATATTTTAAATAGTGAATGTTATCAGCTCTTCAACCAAAACCTAATATTAGATAAAGGGAACCTGAGTGAACAAATAACACAACAATTACATACTTATTTCATTTATTTCATAAACAAAATTATGCAACACCCAATGCCCCTCTGTGACAAAGTAATTGCCACCTTACACTCAATAACTGGTTGTGCCACCTTTAGCTGCAATGACTGCAACCAAACGCTTCCTGTAGTTGTTGATCAGTCTCTCACGTCGCTGTGGAGGAATTTTGGCCCACTCTTCCATGCAGAACTGCTTTAACTCAGCAACATTTGTGGGTTTTCAAGCATGAACTGCCACAACATCTCAATTGGGATTAGGTCTGGACTTTGACTAGGTAATTCCAAAACTTCAAATGTGTTGCTTTTTAGCCATTTTCATGTAGACTTGATTGTGTGTTTTGGATCATTGTCTTGCTGCATGACCCAGCTGCGCTTCAGCTTCAGCTCACAGACGGATGGCCTGACATTCTCCTGTAGAATTCTCTGATACAGAGCAGAATTCATGGTTCCTTCTATTAAGGCATGTCGTCCAGGTCCTGAGGCAGCAAAGCATCCCCAAACTATCACACTACCACCACCATGCTTGACCTTTGTAAAAGGTTCTTACTGTGGAATGCAGTGTTTGGTGTTCGACAGGTATAATGGGACCCATATCGTCCAGAAAGTTATACTTTTGATTAATCTGTCCATAGAACATTCTTCCAAGAGTCTTGATGATCATCCAGGTGCTTTTTGGCAAACTTGAGTCAAGTTTTTGGACGAGATGGGTCCCATTATGTCTGGCAAAAACCAAACACTGCATTCCACAGTAAGAACCTCATACCATCGGTCAAGCATGGTGGTGGTAGTGTGATGGTAATCGTCTCTGATTGATTGAGAGATTCAAGGAGCTTTGATCGTTAAGTAACATAACAGATGCAAAGCATTGAATATTTAAATTCATGCACTTTGAAATTAATTTTGTAACTTTGCCCCAGAAGCATTTAACTGCAGGGCACACCCACATCACATGAAGGAATGTGCCTATCTGATTTAGAGGACACAGTGAACAGTTGGGAGTTGGGGCTAATTTAATCGTAAAACTTTTCCTTGGTGTTAAATACAGTCTGTGAACAAACTTAAAATGTATAAATTGATGGTTCGGATTACGGGATGCCAAGGTCATATTGTTCCATATTCTGTTCCTGTTGTTCAGATTCAATTAGATCTGTGGACTATACTTTTTTTTATGGCTAGCTCAGAATATGAGCTTTCCAAAAGTTGTTTATATATGATAGAGATCAGTCCTTTCGGGAGCCCAGATAATTTATTTATAAATCCCATCACTGGATGGTCCGGTAGTTGGGTTTCCCAAGGGACTCCATAGGCCAGCATAGATGACCTAAGTTGTAAATATAGAAAAAAGAAGTTGCCTGTGTAAATATAGAAAAAATAAGTTGCCTGGTACTGTGTGTGTATCTTTCAAATCTTGGAATGTTCTCAAACCATTACTGTCCATGATATCGGCAAGGGTACGGATTCCCCATTTGGACCATTGAGGGATGCAAAAGGCCGCCTTCCAGATCGCAAGGCATTATTGTGAAATATTGGAGTATGGGCATGCCATTTTGTATCCCAGTGACATTGTTTAGAAATGTTGTGACAAATAGAAATTGTGTGAGCAATAATAGGACCAAAGCGTAGTTCACATTGTCTAAGGGGATATACAGTGCCTTCAGAAAGTATTCATACCTCTTGATTTATTCCACACTTTGTTGTGTTTCAGCCTGAATTCCTGCCCGCTCATCCCCATCCCCTCCTCCCTTCTCCAGACCTCTGAGACCTTCTCCCCATTCCTCACTTCCCTCATCAACTCATCCCTGACCACTGGCTGCATCCCCTCTGACATCAACATTTCCAGAGTCGCTCCCCTCCTCAAACACTCAACTCCTGACATCAAAAATTACAGACCGGTATCCCTTTTCTTTCCAAAACACTTGAGCATGCTGTCTCTGATCAACTCTTCCTATCTCTCTCAGAACTATCTTCTTGACCCTAACCAGTCAGGCTTCAAGACGGGACACTCAACCGAGACCGCTCTCCTCTGTGTCATGGCATCTCTCCGTACTGCCAAAGCTGACTCTACTCTGTTCTCATCTTCCTAGATTTATCTGCGCCTTTGACACCGTGAACCTTCAGATCCTCTCCACCCTCTCAGGGCTGGGCGGCTCAGGCTCTGCACACTCTTGGATTGCATCCTACCTGGCAGGCCGCTCCTACCAGGTGATGTGGAAAGAATCTGTCTTCACCACGTACTCTCACTACTGGTGTCCCCAGGGCCTCGGTTCTAGTTACTCGCTCCTGCATGTTCATGCTCTACAACATCCGTAGAGTACGACCCTACCTCACCCAGGAAGTGGTGCAGGTCCTATTCCAGGCACTTGTCATCTCCCGTCTGGACAACTGCAACTCTGTTGGCTGGGCTCTCCGCTTGTGCCATCAAACCCCTGCAACTTATCAAGAACGCTGCAGCCCGCCGGGTGTTCAACCTTCCCAATTTCTCCCATGTCACCCCACTCCTCCGCACCACTGGCTCCAGTAGAAGCTTGCATCCACTACAAGACCATGGTAGTTGCCTATGGAGCAGTAAGAGGAACGGGCCCTCCTACCTTCAGGCTATGCTCAAACCCTACACCCCAACCGGGTACTTTGTTCTGCCACCTCGGGTCTCTTGGCCCTCCCACCCCCTACGGGAGGGCAGCTCCCGCCAGCCCAGTCTTCTCTGTCCTGGCACCCCAATGGTGGAACCAGCTTCCCCCTGAAGGTAGGACAGCAGAGTCCCTGCCCATCTTCCGAAAACATCTGAAACCCTACCTCTTCAAAGAGTATCTTAATTCCCACAGCAGGTGTGTACAGTTCTTTATAGAATCGTTGAGTGATTTGGGTTCTGATAGTAATTCCCCCTGTTTCAGATTCAATAGTTGCTATAGCAGCTATTAGATCATTACTGCATAACCTATTGGCCAGCAAACAACTAGGAAAATTACCATGGAAGTAATGGTTGAGTTTAACTCTAAATGGCAAATTCAGCTATATGTCTTATCAATAAATTAAGTTCTGTCTTGACTTTGGAAAGAGTAATAGCTACCTGGTCTGAAAAGTGTTTGTTGAGAACGCTCTAACGCAGTTAACATTTCCAATTCTGATATATCCGATGCAAATGCAGTTGCATTATTTTTAATAAGCCTTTGGCGGCCTCTCATAGAATCTGGGGATCATCGAATGAATTGTTACTGATCATTATGAATTAATTTAGTTCAATTTCAAATTAATCACAGAATGTAGGATTTTGTAGTAATGAAATGTTGAAATGCCATCTTGTGGCTCTTTTTAGTAGATTTGAAGTTGACATTAGTAGGTATGGTGGTCAGACAAGCTCATGTCGAATTTCTATTTTCTTGATTAAAGAAAATAGAGGTGTAGATAATAGTATGAAATCAATATGTGAGAATGTTTTATGCCTGTTTGAGTAGAAAGTGTACTCTTTTGCTTTAGGATTGTGAGGTTGTTATGAGAGTATACGCGGGAGAGCCTTGGTTGTGTGTGGATTGTAGTTGGTCTTATTAGATTTGTCTCGCATGTCCAAAATGGCAAACAAAAAAGGAATTGTGTGGTAGCCCATTTGGGACTGGCCATCTATCCTAAACAGTAGTACAATAAAAATAGTAGGGGAATAACTTCGAATTTATATTGCCATATTTAGCCCATATAGGGATGCAATGCGTCGTATCCTCACGAGGAAGCAGCCATAGTCTGTATGACACTTCAATATATTGTTCATTAGTTGGCGTGATGCCATCATTGTCTAAATGTCCTGGACCATAGGCAAGTATAATAATAACGAAGTCCAATGTTCAGCAATAATAGTGTTCCTTTTACCCAATTGAGGGGTATTAATCACAAACTCCTAACCTCCACTGAACAAATTAGTGTTTTAATGTGGTTCGATTGGCATGAGATCATTCAATTGGAGTGAGTACGTCAGCCCCACCCATGCAGTGTACATGAAGTCTATTTACCATAATGTAAAATATTACACAATACAGAATTACATCATCTTTCACATGGGTGGAGCTCCAACAATCTATCTTCGGGGACCACTACTGCTGAGGCCATTCTGAGCTCAGAATCACAAAGGAGACACAGCTTAGCATACAGCACAAAATGACCAGAGCACCAAAACATCCACTTCCAGCACATTTAAACCCAAAGACGTGGACATAAACGGTGAATACAAAATTAGGATAACTCCTATGCAGAGTAAAAAGACTTTATGAAATCATATAAATAGTCAGCCGAGGAACTAACAAAAACAAACAGAGCCACTAAAAATAAGAAACTCCCAAAGTGCAGGTCTCTTTCGCTCTCTTGTGTCTCGCTCTCTTGTGTCTCGCTCTCTTGTGTCTCGCTCTCTTGTGTCTCTCTGCTGTGTAATGTGTCTGTGTAGTACAGCATCTGAGAGTATTTATGGACTGGCTCTAAGTGGAAGTCATTACGAGACGTTTGAGTATACTTGTTGCTGATAGCGCTGGTTCTGGGTCCAAGGCCCCTGACGTTGGTGGTCCCAGCTGGAGAGAGAGGGAGATGTAGGGAGAGAGAAAGACGAGGGTAGAGAGAGAGCGAGAGGAGCAAGAGAGAAAGGACGGAGGAAGAGCAGGAGAAAGGAGAAAGGTTGAGACAAAATAGAGCGAGAGAGAGCAGAACCCTTGGCCTCTGCCCTTCTATTTGCCTCTGCTGCAGATGTGGTTGCACTGAGGGAGGAAAAAATCTCCATAAAGTTATAATTATCCACATGAATGCAGACCACATTTTCTACAGCTACACTCACGCATACGCACATGTATGCATGAACACACACACGCAATAACCTTGACTACATAAGAAAGATAATATGGGAGCCATTCCACATTTTCCAAAGGGTTACCATCTGTAAAGTGATTTCTCATGATAAATCAATGTAATAAAGGAATACTAGGAGATAAGTTACGGTTAGAATAATCAAACTGGAACGATCAGGTATTTTCTTCAAAACATTACATGGTCAGTATAGCAACACGAACCTCTTAAATGTCAACATCGATGGAGCAGCTGTAAAAGTTTCTAAGGATCATAGGGGGCCATGCCAAATCGTTTCAGCCTTCAGGCTACCCAAGAGGAAAAGCCGGCGAAAGAGAGGCAGGAGAGCGGGCGTCCTGGTGAGACTAATGCGAAGAGAAAAACCTCCATTCTATTGGCCACCTGATAATAAGATGGATGACCTCAAGCGGATTTGCTATCAACAGGACTCTGTTCTTCTGAAACATGCCTTTTGGACAAGATTCTCTTCATCAACAACAACTGGTGTGCTGACTCTAGTGCTGTGGTAGTCTCAACCTATTGTTCACCTGTCTTGGAATACATGATGGTCAAATGCCGACCCTTCTACCTCCCGAGAGAGTTTTCATCTATCTTAACTGCTGTATACATTCCACCTCAGGACAACAACTACAAGCTGGCACTTCACAAACTGTACGAGGTTATAAACAAGCAGGAAACCATGCATCCGGAGGCTGCTTTCCTTGTTGCCGGTGATTTTAATTCTGCGTCATTACAGTTTTTTCCGACTGCTTACACACAAAATCTTTTCATGTCACACGATTTTTGAAACCTCTCACTCAAAGTGCAAAACTACACACCAAATCTCCAAAACCATAAGCTATTTCTCAGCCTTGACTCAGTTGTCAATTGCAAAAACACTTTTTTCAAAACACTACACACAATTCTCTACCTAAAACACAAAAATCTAACAGGAAGTGACTTGTTTTCCCTTTTCCAAACACAACCATTCAAAATGCTACACCTATTCACCAGGTCACACACACTCTTCAATGTGCAAACACTAATTGCTTAACTGATCACTAACCAATCACTGCTTTACTGTAGTATAGGCCTATAAATAGGTCAAAGGTCAGATTACCTGTTTTGAACAATGGATGCCAACAATGGACAGAGAGCAAGAGAGTAGGAGGGAGAGGCAGGGGACAACAACGAGGACAAATTCAAAGACGAAGTGTTGGAAGAGGAGGAGGAGGAGGAAGAGGAAAATGAAGAGGAAGAGGAAGAGGAAGAAGAGGACGAGGGCAAAGAAGAGAAGGAAGGAGATTTATTTATGTGGATGAGGTTGGCTCCAACCTCACCAAAACCAGGCAAGGACCGCTGAAGAAATGTAAAAGGACAGAGGGCAATTACCAATGTCCTGGACAGCGTGGGGGGTAATATAACTATGTGTGCTGCCATCACTCAAAACGTGGGTCCTCCATCACAATGCCACACTGGGTCCGTACAAGACCGCCATAGGCTCACTTTTCTGGATGCAATTTACACAATGCTTGTCCCTTGATCCAGATCAGGAGCCTGCTGGATTTGTGGTTATATGGGACAATGTTGAGTTTTCACCGGGCTGTTCTGTCCAAAACTGGTTTGCCACCCATCCACAATTTGTGGTTTTGTACCTACCCTCATATTCACCTTTTCTAAATCCCATAGAGGAATTCTCTCAGCCTGGCGCTGGAAAGTGTATGATTGCCAACCCTATGCCCGCATGCCGCTTCTCCAGGCAATGGAGGACGACGTGGGGACATAGAGGTTGCGTCTGTCCAAGGTTGGATACGCCATGCTAGGAGATACTTCCCCGATGTTTGGCAAGAGAAAACGATCTTGTGATGTGGACAGAAAGTATTGTGGCCAGACCCAGCCCGGAGAAGAGATGAAGCGCAGGCTTAGCACTGGTGACTGCCCACCCCCTACCAATTCCTGGACTGCCCCCGGGACCCCACACACAAATTGTGGTTCTTTACTGTAGTCTAAAGAATATACTTTTGGTTTACATATGTTTATGGTTTTGTTGTGAGCTACTGTATACAACAGTAATGTTTGGCCTAATAAATATTTTCTGTTTCTACATTGCATTGGTGTTTACAGTGTACTTGTTACCCCTCTCAGCAGATTACTTTCACTGTAGAACATTGTATTGAAATGTAAGATATAAGCCTATGAAAGACCAAAGAGCTTTAGATTTAGAACAACAGTGTTTACATGGTATATCCAAAAATGTACTATTATGAAAGAAGTGTTTGCCATTTGATGCAAATGTTTCATTCTGACATGTGTTTACGGCATTTTGAATGCAGTGTTACATTTTGAAGGAGATGTGAGTGCATTTTGCATTTTGTGTGTGCAGTTTTGGGAATTGTGTGTAGAGTTTGCGAAAAAAGGAGACATAGTTTTGAAAACGTGTAAGCAGTTGAAAAACTGT
>NW_025537861.1:0-23777 GCF_020615455.1 Coregonus clupeaformis | reverse complement strand
AGTTTTTTCTTTAAGAAGCCCTCCTGTTCTCCACTCATTACCTGTATTAACTGCACCTGTTTAAACTCGTTACCTGTATAAAAGACACCTGTCCACACACTCAATCAAACAGACTCCAACCTCTCCACAATGGCCAAGACCAGAGAGCTGTGTAAGGACATCAGGGTTAAAATGCAGACCTGCACAAGGCTGGGATGGGCTACAGGACAATAGGCAAGCAGCTTGGTGAGAAGGCAACAACTGTTGGCGCAATTATTAGAAAATGGAAGAAGTTCAAGATGACGGTCAATCACCCTCGGTCTGGGGCTCCATGCAAGATCTCACCTCGTGGGACATCAATGATCATGAGGAAGGTGAGGGATCAGCCCAGAACTACACGGCAGGACCTGGTCAATGACCTGAAGAGAGCTGGGACCACAGTCTCAAAGAAAAACATTAGTAACACACTACGCCGTCATGGATTAAAATCCTGCAGCGCACGCAAGGTCCCCCTGCTCAAGCCAGCGCATGTCCAGGCCCGTCTGAGGATTGCCAATGACCATCTGGATGATCCAGAGGAGGAATGGGAGAAGGTCATATGGTCTGATGAGACAAAAATAGAGCTTTTTGGTCTAAACTCCACTCGCCGTGTTTGGAGGAAGAAGAAGGATGAGTACAACCCCAAGAACACCATCCCAACCGTGAAGCATGGAGGTGGAAACATCATTCTTTGGGGATGCTTTTCTGCAAAGGGGACAGGACGACTGCACCGTATTGAGGGGAGGATGGATGGGGCCATGTATCGCGAGATCTTGGCCAACAACCTCCTTCCCTCAGTAAGAGCATTGAAGATGGGTTGTGGTTGGTCTTCCAGCATGACAACGACCCGAAACACACAGCCAGGGCAACTAAGGAGTGGCTCCGTAAGAAGCATCTCAAGGTCCTGGAGTGGCCTAGCCAGTCTCCAGACCTGAACCCAATTGAAAATCTTTGGAGGGAGCTGAAAGTCCGTATTGCCTAGCGACAGCCCCAAAACCTGAAGGATCTGGAGAAGGTCTGTATGGAGGAGTGGGCCAAAATCCCTGCTGCAGTGTGTGCAAACCTGGTCAAGACCTACAGGAAACGTATGATCTCTGTAATTGCAAACAAAGGTTTCTGTACCAAATATTAAGTTCTGCTTTTCTGATGTATCAAATACTTATGTCATGCAATAAAATGCAAATTAATAACTTAAAAATCATACAATGTGATTTTCTGGATTTTTGTTTTAGATTCCGTCTATCACAGTTGAAGTGTACCTATGATAAAAATTACAGACATCTACATGATTTGTAAGTAGGAAAACCTGCAAAATCGGCAGTGTATCAAATACTTGTTCTCCCCACTGTATATATATAAAGTATTTTATATATATATACACACTACCGTTCAAAGGTTTGGGGTCACTTAGAAATGTCCTTGTTTTCGAAAGAAAAGCAATTTTTTGGTCCATTAAAATAACATCAAATTGATCAGAAATACAGTGTAGACATTGTTAATGTTGTAAATGGCTATTGTAGCTGGAAACGGCTGATTTTTTATGGAATATCTAAATAGGCGTACAGAGGCCCATTATCAGCAACCATCAGTCCTGTGTTCCAATGGCACGTTGTGTTTGCTAATCCAAGTTTATCATTTTAAAAGGCTAATTAATCATTAGCAAACCCTTTTCCTATTATGTTAGCACAGCTGAAAACTCTTGTGCTGATTAAAGAAGCAATACAACTGGCCTTCTTGAGACTAGTTGAGTATCTGGAGCATCAGCAATTGTGGGGTTGATTACAGGCTCAAAATGGCCAGAAACAAATAACTTTCTTCTGAAACTCGTCAGTCTATTCTTTTTTTTTCCCTACTTGGAGTAAACTAGTGATCAACAATGCTTAGGCCTCTAATTCCTGCTTATACTTACTATCTACATTTTATGGACACAGTCAATTTTACAATAATTATATTTTGTTTGTTTTTTCTCCTGAACTTCTTCTACTCTCAACCTCTCCGATCATTTTCATGATGTCCATCTGGTTTGCTTCTATATGTGTCACGATCGTCGTAAGAAGAAGCGGACCAAGGCGCAGCGTGAGAAGCGTACATCTTTATTACTTGTACACACAACGAACCAAAACAATAAACGATACGTGAAGTCCTAGGTTAAATACACAAACAAGATCCCACAAAACAAAAGTGCCAACAGGCTGCCTAAGTATGGGTCCCAATCAGAGACAACAAGCAACAGCTGCCTCTGATTGGGAACCACCCTGGCCAACATAGAAATATGTGAACTAGAACACCCATAGACAACTAAACATAACAAGTCCACACCCTGGCTCAACATTTAAGAGTCCCCAGAGCCAGGGCGTGACAATACCCCCCCCCCCCCAAAGGCGCGGACTGCGACCGCGCCAACCAAACACAACAGGGGAGGGGCCGGGTGGGCATTCCGCCTCGGAGGCGGATCCGGCTCCGGGCGTGACCACCACTCTCTCGCTACCCCCCCGTAGCGCCCCTGGTCTGGTGTGGCCCCGCTGGCCGGAGCTGGACTGGACACCGGTGGAGCGGATTGGTCTGGCTCCGGCGTGGAGCAGCTGACCGGTGCCGGACCAGGCACAGGTGGAACAGGCACGGACCGTGCCGGACTGACGACGCTCACCACTGGCTTGGTGCGGGAGCGGAACGGCCGGACCAGGCTGACGATCGCACCACTGGCTTGTGCGGGGAGCAGGAACGGGCCGGACCGGGCTGACGACGCGCACCACTGGCTTGGTGCGGGGAGCAGGAACGGGCCGGGCCGGGCCGGGCTGGCGACACGCACCACAGGCTTGGTGCGGGAGCAGGAACAGGACGGACCGGCTGGCGACGCGCACCATAGGCTGGTGCGGGAGCAGGAACAGGCCGGACCGGGCTGGCGACGTCACCGCTGGCTTGGTGCGGGGAGCAGGAACAGGCCGGACCGGGCTGACGACGCCGCACCACTGGCATGGTGCGGGAGCAGGAACAGGCCGACCGGGCTAGCGTCGCGCACCACTGGCTTGGTGCGGGAGCAGGAACAGGCCGGACCGGGCTGGCGACGCGCACCACTGGCTTGGTGCGGGAGCGGAACAGGCCGGACCGGCTGGCGACGCGCACCACTGGCTTAGTGCGGGGAGCAGGAACAGGCCGGACCGGGCTGGCGACGCGCACCACTGGCTTAGTGCGGGGAGCAGGAACGGGCCTGACCGTACTGGGAACACACACCACTGGCCTTTTGCGGGAATCAGGAACGGGCCGGACCGGACTGGTAACACACCCCAGTACCTCTCGCCGTGCCTCTACACTACCCTTCTCCCTCGTGACCAGTGGCCCCCGTAACCTGGCGGCCTCCTCTGCTAACCTGCCGAACTGCTCTATCGCGGCCTCCCGCTGCCTCGCCGTCCACGGTGTGAGCCCCCCCCCTAAAAATGTATTGGGCTTGTCTCTCCCCCGTGCTCAAGGCCTCCATCCCTCTTGCCAGACTCGCACTCATCTCCTCCCAAGTCCATCCTCTCTCCTCGTCACGCTGCTTGATCCAGTCGAGTTGGGATCTTCTGTCACGATCATCGTAAGAAGAAGCGGACCAAGGCGCAGCGTGAGAAGCGTACATCTTTATTACTTGTACACACAACGAACTAAAACAATAAACGATACATGAAGTCCTAGGTTAAATACACAAACCTTCCGGAACAAGATCCCACAAAACAAAAGTGCCAACAGGCTGCCTAAGTATGGTACCCAATCAGAGACAACAAGCAACAGCTGCCTCTGATTGGGAACCACCCTGGCCAACATAGAAATACGTGAACTAGAACACCCATAGACAACTAAACATAACAAGTCCACACCCTGGCTCAACATTTAAGAGTCCCCAGAGCCAGGGCGTGACAATATGCCATATCTTTCTAACTGTGCTCTTTCACAAAAGCTCCCAACCTACAACCTATATACTTATTATGGACAAAGTATGCTTACATTATTAGTTATCTTGTTATTATTTGTTGTTAGTTGTTATTAGTCCCATCCTTCAATTCCATTCAACACCTCCCATCTATCCCTTAACACCATCCATATAGGATTTCTATTTGCCATATATATTTCAACTGTACTGTGATGTCTTACAAAAGTTCTGAACCCTTCTATTCTCATTGTTTCTACAGATTGTGAATTGAAAATAAACATTTTTGCTAAAAGTATTACTATATTATTGATCGATTGACTATGACTTTTCAGATCACCCAGTAATGCTATCTGCAAGGTTAGCTCCAGGTAAATATTGCAATCCTTTAGCCATTCCTGGACCTGTGTCCAAAAACAAGCTACAAATGGACAGTACCAAAACAAATGATCTAATGATTCTGTCTCTTCGCAGCAAAATCTGCAGAGCTGGGAAGATTGTATCCCCCATATAAATAACATTCTATTGGTAGCAAGAATTTTATATAATAATTTGAATTGAAAGATTATACGTTTTAAATCCGGTGTCGTTTTGCGTATCAGTTCATAAACACTATGCCATGGGATTGGTACGTCAAAAATCTCTTCCCAACTATTTTGCAATCTATATGGGACGGCTGTCAATCCTTTGGTCCTTAAATGAAACTGATATACTTTTTTATTTATCACAGTTTTCCTTAACCAATTATGTTCCGACAGACAAGTTCCTTACTTTCTCCCCCTTCCACTTTCCTCTTCCATTTTTGCGGTAAGGCTGCAATTATTTGGTTGTAATTTTGGGTAGAGCAGACATTTCCATGTTTTTTTGTTAGCTGCATGTGCGACATAACTCCACCAGTCCTACCGATGATATCCTTTACGAAGATTATACTTTTTTTTTTGTCAATTAGTATATTTGAGTTTAACCACAATATTTGTTGCATTATTTGTTCTGTCGTTTCTGGAGGATTAAATTGAAATTGCAACCAACTTTCTATGGCTTGTTTTAGAAATAGGGATATTTGGGAGATGATTTCCTTTTCAAATAACTGAAAGTGAGTGGTTGTAATCTGAATAAAGGAAAAAATACCATTCTTGAACATTGGGTGAGACAATCTTATTAATTTGCTTGAGAACCAGTTCAGATTTAAGTATAACTTTTGTATGACTGACGCTTTTAGTGATAGGTCTAATGCTTGAATATTTAATAATTTATGTCCTCCGAATTCATATTCATTATATAAATAGGCCCGTTTAATTTTGTCTGGCTTACTGTTCGAAATAAAATGGAATATTTTTTTCTCATATAATTTAAAAAACTGTTCGCTAGGCGTAGGCATGACCATAAGCAAATAGGTAAACTGGGATAATACTAAAGAGTTAATCAGGGTAATTTTTCCACAAATTGACAGGTATTTACCTTTCCATGGTAGCAAGATCTTATCTATTTTTGCTAACTTTCTATTAAAATGTATTGAAGTGAGATCATTTATTTCATTTGGGATATGTATTCCGAGTTTATCCACATCACCATCAGACCATTTTATTGGTAAACGTTGTATTTTTTTGTGATCCAATACGTAATATAGTACATTTGTCATAATTTGGTTGTAATCCAGAGAGGTTAGAAAATGTATCTAGATCCTCTATGAGGCTGTGGAGGGATTCTAGTTGTGGATTTAAAAGAAAACATGAATCGTCAGCGTACAATGACACCTTTGTTTTTAAGCCCTGGATTTCTAATCCCCTTATATTATTGTTGGATCTGATTTTAATAGCTAACATCTCGATGGCCACAATAAATAGATATGCCGACAGTGGACAACCTTGTTTCACTCCTCTTGACAGTTTAAAACTTTTGGAGAAATAGCCATTATTTACTATTTTACACCCAGGGTTACTATACATGATTTTGACCCATTTTATAAGAGATTCTCCAAAATTGAAATGCTCCAGGCATTTATATATAAACCCCAGTCGTACTTTATCAAATGCCTTTTCGAAGTCTGCTATGAATAGCAGGCCTGGTTTCCCAGATTTTCCATAGTGTTCTATTGTTTCCAATACTTGCCTTATATTATCTCCAATGTATCTTCCATGTAAAAAAAAGCTGTCTGATTAGAATGAATAATGTCCGACAATACCTTTTAATTCTATGCGCTAAACATTTTGCTAGAATTTTTGCATCACAACACTGAAGTGTAAGGGGCCTCCAATTTTTTAATTGGACTGGATCTTTATATTTTCCACTTGTATCCTGTTTTAGTAATAATGAGATCAGACCTTCTTCTTGAGTGTCAGATGATCTACCATTTACATAAGAGTGGTTAAAACATGCTAATAACGGTCCTCTTAGTATATCAAAAAAGGTTTGGTATACCTCAACTGGAATGCCATCCAACCCTGGAGTTTTCCCGGACTTAAAGTCTTTAATTGCATCCAGAAGTTCCTCCTCTGTAATTTTACCTTCATATGAGTCTTTCTGTATGGCTGTTAATTTTACATTATCAATAGAAAAAACATCTCTACAATTAGCTTAAGTTAGAGGAGATGGAGGTGACTGAAACAAAAACATATGCTTAAAGTCCTTTGTTTCCTCCTTCAAAATATAATTTGGTGAATCTTGGGTGACTCCGTCAATTGTAACCAGTTTCATTAAATTATTTTTGGTAGCATTCCTATGTTGAAGATAAAAAAATAATTTGGTGCAGGTTTCCCCATAGATTTCCCCATTTGTATAATATATTACACTTGATCTTTCTTGAATACGTTTCTCCATTTCTTTTTGTTTTTCCTCTAATTTATTCTGAGCCTCTATGTTACAGTTTTTATTGGCATCTATCTGTTCTGTTAGACTTTCTATTTCCTTTGTTAGTATAAACTATTTTGACCTGAATTGCTTTTGTTTTCGAGATTAGTACTGAATTGCATGCCTCTAAAGGCACATTTAAATGTGTCCCATACAATAAGGGGATTTGCTGTACCTATGTTATGTCGGAAAAAGTCAGTTATAAATTCCTTTCTCCTAGTTAAAAAATAAATTATCATCCAATAGGCTTTGATTCAATTTCCAATATCCTCGCCCACGTGGAAATTCAGTAAGAGTAATGTATATGCCAATTATATGACGGGCCGACCGCATTCTGTCCCCTATCAACACTTTTTAAACTTTTGGTGCCAACGAGAATGAGATAAGAAAGAAGTCAAGACGACTAGCTTGATTGACTCTCCGCCATGTATATCTCACTAGATCAGGATATTTAAGCCTCCATATATCTACTAGTTCTAATGTATCCATGACATTCATGATTTCCTTAAGAGCATGTGGGTGATTGTTTGTGGTGTGATTTCCTTTACGGTCCATTGAGCTATTTAAAACAGTATTATAATCCCCCACCATAAACCAGGGTTGATAATTTATTACAGTGAGGGAAAAAGTATTTGATCCCCTGCTGATTTTGTACGTTTGCCCACTGACAAAGGCATGATCGATCTATAATTTTAATGGTAGGTTTATTTGAAGACAGAATAACAACAAAAAAATCCAGAAAAATGCATGTCAAAAATTTTATAAATTGATTTGCATTTTATTGAGGGAAATAAGTATTTGATCCCTCTGCAAAACATGACTTAGTACTTGGTGGCAAAACCCTTGTTGGCAATCACAGAGGTCAGACGTTTTTTGTAGTTGGCCACCAGGTTTGCACACATCTCAGGAGGGATTTTGTTCCACTCCTCTTTGCAGATCTTCTCCAAGTCATTAAGGTTTTGAGGCTGACGTTTGGCAACTCGAACCTTCAGCTCCCTCCACAGATTTTCTATGTGATTAAGGTCTGGAGACTGGCTAGGCCACTCCAGGACCTTAATGTGCTTCTTCTTGAGCCACTCCTTAGTTGCCTTGGCCGTGTGTTTTGGGTCATTGTCATGCTGGAATACCCATCCACGACCCATTTTCAATGCCCTGGCTGAGGGAAGGAGGTTCTCACCCAAGATTTGACGGTACAAGGCCCTGTCCATCGTCCCTTTAATGCGGTGAAGTTGTCCTGTCCCCTTAGCAGAAAAACAGCCCCAAATCATAATGTTTCCACCTCCATGTTTGACGGTGGGGATGGTGTTCTTGGGGTCATAGGCAGCATTCCTCCTCCTCCAAACATGGCGAGTTGAGTTGATGCCAAAGAGCTCGATTTTGGTCTCATCTGACCACAACACTTTCACCCAGTTCTCCTCTGAATCATTCAGATGTTCATTGGCAAACTTCAGACGGCCCTATATATGTGCTTTCTTCAGCAGGGGGACCTTGCGGGCGCTGCAGGATTTCAGTCCTTCACGGCGTAGTGTGTTATCAATTGTTTTCTTGGTGACTATGGTCCCAGCTGCCTTGAGATCATTGACACGATCCTCCCGTGTAGTTCTGGGCTGATTCCTCACCGTTCTCATGATCATTGCAACTCCACGAGGTGAGATCTTGCATGGAGCCCCAGGCCGAGGGAGATTGACAGTTCTTAATAATCGCACCAACTGTTGTCACCTTCTCACCAAGCTGCTTGGTGATGGTTTTGTAGCCCATTCCAGCCTTGTGTAGGTCTACAATCTTGTCTCTGACATCCTTGGAGAGCTCTTTGGTCTTGGCCTTGGAGAGTTTGGAATCTGATTGATTGATTGCTTCTGTGGACAGGGCTCTTTTATACAGGCAACAAACTGAGATTAGGAGCACTCCCTTTAAGAGTGTGCTCCTAATCTCAGCTCGTTACCTGTATAAAAGACACCTGGGAGCCAGAAATCTTTCTTATTAAGAGAGGGTCAAATACTTATTTCCCTCATTAAAATGCAAATCAATTTATAACATTTTTGAAATGCGTTTTTCTGGATTCTTTTGTTGTTATTCTGTCTCTCACGGTTCAAATAAACCTACCATTAAAATTATAGACTGATCATTTCTTTGTCAGTGGGCAAACGTACAAAATCAGCAGGGGATCAAATACTTTTTTCCCTCACTGTATATTGTGATGTCACGAGAGGCTGTGTCCTGGAGGGACGTTACATCCCCCTGAGGTGGCTGCAAACCCAGACAGCTATGGCTCCATCTGCTGGTATGGTCGGGAACTCCACCCCTCTATGGCCAATCTTCCCACGCAGCTGAAACAAATGAGGAGCTGATGAGCTGAAGGTTTTGGGAAGGGAAGAGACACAGTCTCCAACCTGGGCTCTCTGGAGGACAAGAGTGCTGCACGTCCACTTCCATGAGAAATATAAGGATTTGGAGATACTTACCTTTGGGAAATACTCACCTTTGGATATATGCACCTGTGGAAATACGTGAGAGACATTTGGAAGGACTTTTTTGCTGGGTTGGCCACTAGCTGCAACGTGGACTACAGTAAGGCTGGGGAAAAGTTATCTGAGCGAGTGAGAATTATGACTTTGGATGTGGAAGAGACATCCCTGAACTGTTAACCCTTAAAGAGCCACAAGAGAACAGAATTTTGTTATATTTTCGTTAATTTCCCAAGACCTATAATAAAATCCTTGTTTTGTTTGAACCTTGTCTCCTTGCACTACTTGAGCAATCCCGCTGAAAGCTGTGTAGCCTCTCGTGACGTCACAATATATATTGTCAAAGAAGTATGGATCATCATTATTTGGTCCGTAAAGGTTAATGAGCCATATCTGTTTATGGTCCAATAACATATTTAAAATAATCCATCTACCTTGCGTATCTATTTGGACAATTTGCACATTCGGATCGAAATTACTATTAATTAATATCATCACCCCTTTTGAATTTCTTTGCCCATGGGAGAAGTATATTTCGCCCCCCCCATTCCTTTTTCCACGCAACTTCATCTAGAATTGTTGAATCCGTTTCCTGTAAACAATAGATATTATATTCCTTCTCTTTGAGACATGTAAATATTGTTCTTCTTTTGTTATTATCAGCTAAGCCATTACAATTATAACTGGCTATACTTATTTCACCATACACCATAATGAGATACAAGTTTCAAGTCTATTTATCATTATATATGTTTGTAAATTTACCAATAAAAAATACCGTAATGATTGAGTGTCCATATAGCTGTACCTTGATATTTGCATTGCTACTAAGTAACCCTTCAATTGTTCTCCACTAATTCCCCCGCTAAAGCCCCCCCCCCATCCCAAGTTGAGCCGTCATCCCAGTGATCGGCATCCCACCCACGTCCCTCCGGATCCCTAGGGCCCCGAGAGGCCCGGACCCATCCATCAAAAACAGCACACAGTGCCACCAACAAAACAGAAGCAGATTAACTGCCAAAAGCATTTCCAATGCTGTCACCTGGGGAGAACAAGTATTTGATACACTGCCGATTTTGCAGGTTTTCCTACTTACAAAGCATGTAGATGTCTGTAATTTTTATCATAGGTACACTTCAACTGTGAGAGACGGAATCTAAAACAAAAATCCAGAAAATCACATTGTATGATTTTTAAGTTATTAATTTGCATTTTATTGCATGACATAAGTATTTGATACATCAGAAAAGCAGAACTTAATATTTGGTACAGAAACCTTTGTTTGCAATTACAGAGATCATACGTTTCCTGTAGGTCTTGACCAGGTTTGCACACACTGCAGCAGGGATTTTGGCCCACTCCTCCATACAGACCTTCTCCAGATCCTTCAGGTTTCGGGGCTGTCGCTGGGCAATAAGGACTTTCAGCTCCCTCCAAAGATGTTCTATTGGGTTCAGGTCTGGAGACTGGCTAGGCCACTCCAGGACCTTGAGATGCTTCTTACGGAGCCACTTCTTAGTTGCCCTGGCTGTGTGTTTCGGGTCGTTGTCATGCTGGAAGACCCAGCCACGACCCATCTTCAATGCTCTTACTGAGGGAAGGAGGTTGTTGGCCAAGATCTCGCGATACATGGCCCCTTCCATCCTCCCCTCAATACGGTGCAGTCGTCCTGTCCCCTTTGCAGAAAAGCATCCCCAAAGAATGATTTTTCCACCTCCATGCTCCACGGTTGGGATGGTGTTCTTGGGGTTGTACTCATCCTTCTTCTTCCTCCAAACACGGCGAGTGGAGTTTAGACCAAAAAGCTCTATTTTTGTCTCATCAGACCACATGACCTTCTCCCATTCCTCCTCTGGATCCAGATGGTCATTGGCAAACTTCAGACGGGCCTGGACATGCGCTGGCTTGAGTAGGGGGACCTTGCGTGCGCTGCAGGATTTAAATCCATGACGGCGTAGTGTGTTACTAATGGTTTTCTTTGAGACTGTGGTCCCAGCTCTCTTCAGGTCATTGACCAGGTCCTGCCGTGTAGTTCTGGGCTGATCCCTCACCTTCCTCATGATCATTGATGCCCCACGAGGTGAGATCTTGCATGGAGCCCCAGACCGAGGGTGATTGACCGTCATCTTGAACTTCTTCCATTTTCTAATAATTGCGCCAACAGTTGTTGCCTTCTCACCAAGCTGCTTGCCTATTGTCCTGTAGCCCATCCCAGCCTTGTGCAGGTCTACAATTTTAACCCTGATGTCCTTACACAGCTCTCTGGTCTTGGCCATTGTGGAGAGGTTGGAGTCTGTTTGATTGAGTGTGTGGACAGGTGTCTTTTATACAGGTAACGAGTTCAAACAGGTGCAGTTAATACAGGTAATGAGTGGAGAACAGGAGGGCTTCTTAAAGAAAAACTAACAGGTCTGTGAGAGCCGGAATTCTTACCGGTTGGTAAGTGATCAAATACTTATGTCATGCAATAAAATGCAAATTAATTACTTAAAAATCATACAATGTGATTTTCTGGATTTTTGTTTTAGATTCCGTCTCTCACAGTTGAAGTGTACCTATGATAAAAAATTACAGACCTCTACATGCTTTGTAAGTAGGAAAACCTGCAAAATCGGCAGTGTATCAAATACTTGTTCTCCCCACTGTATATATAACTATTAAAAAATATATATCTATTCAAATATCTTGCATATCTTATTTTCCATCATTATCAATTAATATGCGTAGTAATATCGGCAGTTCATGCGTAGGATTTTAAGATATAACCCGGATTGCCATTGTATTACATTTAATTTAATCTCTAACCAGAATAGAAAGAGTTTTCAGCTGTGCTAACATAATTCCAAAAGGGTTTTCTAATGATCAATTAGCCTTTTAAAATGATAAACTTGGATTAGCAAACACAACGTGCCATTGGAACACAGGACTGATGGTTGCTGATAATGGGCCTCTGTACGCCTATGTAGATATTCCATTAAAAATCAGCCGTTTCCAGCTACAATAACCATTTACAGCATTGACAATGTCTACACTGTATTTCTGATCAATTTGATGTTATTTTAATGGACAAAAAAACTGCTTTTCTTTCGAAAACAAGGACATTTCTAAGTGACCCCAAACTTTTGAACGGTAGTGTATATATATACTGTATATATAAACAGTGCCTTCGGAAAGTATCAGACCCCTTGACTTTTTCCACACTTTGTTACATTATAGCCTGATTCTAAACTGAATTAAATAAATAAAAATCCTCTGCAATCTACACACAATACCCCATAATGACAAAGCGAAAACAGGTTTTTAGACATTTTTGCTAATTCACATAAGTATTCAGACCCTTTGCTATGAGACTCGAAATTTAGCTCAGGTGCATCCTGTTTTCAATGATCATCCCTGAGATGTTTCTACAACTTGTTTGGAGTCCACCTGTGGTAAATTCAATTGATTGGACATGATTTGGAAAGGCCCACAACTGTCTATATAAGGTCCCACAGTTGACAGTGCATGTCAGAGCAAAAACCACGCCATGAGAAGGAAGGAATTGTCCGTAGAGCTCCGAGACAGGATTGGGTAGAGGCACAGATCTGGGGAAGGGTACAAAAACATTTCTGCAGCATTGAAGGTCCCCAAGAACACAATGGCCTCCATCATTCTTAAATGGAAGAAGTTTGGAACCACCAAGACTCTTCCTAGAGCTGGCCGCCCGGCCAAACTGAGCAATCGGGGGAGAAGGGCCTTGGTCAGGGAGGTGACCAAGAACCCGATGGCCACTATGACAGAGCTCTAGAGTTCCTCTGTGGAGATGGGAGAAACTTCCAGAACGACAACCATCTCTGCAGCACTCCACCAATCAGGCCTTTATGGTAGAGTGGCCAGATGGAAGCCACTCTTCAGTAAAAGGCACATGACAGCCCGCTTGGAGTTTGCCAAAAGGCACCTAAAGGACTCTCAGACCATGAGAAACAAGATTCTCTGGTCTGATGAAACCAATATTGAACTCTTTGGCCTGAATGCCAAGCGTCACTTCTGGAGGAAACCTGGCAGGGACTGGGAGACTAGTCAGGATCGAGGCAAAGATGAACGGAGCAAAGTACAGAGAGATCCTTGATGAAAACCTGCTCCAGAGCGCTCAGGACCTCAGAATGGGGTGAAGGTTCACCTCCCAACAGGACAATGACCATAAGCACACAGCCAAGGCAACGCAGGAGTGGCTTCAGGACAAGTCTCTGAATGTGTTTGAGTGGCCCAGCCAGAGCCCGGACTTGAACCCAGTCAAACCTTCTCTGGAGAGACCTGAAAATAGCTGTGCAGCAACGCTTCCCATCCAACCTGACAGAGCTTGAGAGGATCTGCAGGGAAGAATGGGAGAAACTCGCCAAATACAGGTGTGCCAAGTTTGTAGCATCATACCCAAGAAGACTCAAGGCTGTAACCGCAGCCAAAGGTGCTTCAACAAAGTACTGAGTAAAGGGTCTGAATACTTATGTAAATGTGATATTTCTGTTTATTTTATTTTATTTTTTAGCAAAAATTTATAAAATCCTGTTTTTGTTTTGTCATTATGGGATATTGTGTGTAGATTGATGAGGGAAATAAACGTTTTAATACATTTTAGAATAAGGCTGTAACCTAACAAAATGTGGAAAAAGCCAAGGGGTCTAAATACTTACCGAAGGCACTGTATATCCTAATATTGAGTTTCACACTCAAAAAAGATCCATCACAATTTTGATACTTAAAAAAACTAATTATTTTTTGTTATAAAATAGGAAACCTACACTAATCAAACTTACTATACCTACCAATCCTACCTTATTCAATCTTATCATACTATTAGATCTCCAAAATAAATCAGAGATTCATAGGAAGCCCATCTCTGCAGTCAACTCCAACAACCTGGCTTCCAGTTTCTCAATCTCTTAATCAGAAAACACTTCTAAAACTCCATCCTCATAAAACTCCCTCCTCACTTTCCTGTAAAACTCCACCTTGTGCCTCATCTCCATGGGCTTGTGGAACAGACGCTTTGTTATTGTTTCAACTGCGGATTGCCCCTTTAATGGATGTACTGTACATCCTGTAAAATCTGTTTAACATTGAACCCACACAGTGGCAGACGCACACACACACACACACACACACACCATCGTATTGTTAATATACATACAGTACTATGAGCTGAACGACTTGTCTTATCATCATTGTCATCAACCCCACATCTCTTTATGAACCTGGTTTTCTCTCTTCTCTGTCCATCATCCTCTCCTCCCTCCTCCCTCTCTTTCCCCCAGCTATGAGGGGGACTTTGAGAAAGCAGCGGAGCTCTACAAGCGGGCCATGTAGATCAAAGAGGCAGAGCCCTCTCTGGTGTGTGGAAAGGCCCCGTCTTGACACTCGTCCAGTGGGGACATGTTTAGCCTACGAGGGCCTGCCCCTCTCCCACACGTCCCCCAGGTGACCCCGCCCTCTACCGCCCCTCCCAAGAACACAGGTGGAGGATCTCATTTTGTCTTTCCTTGATTCCGTGTGTCCATTTCCTCGTCTCTTTCTACAAATGCATTGGTGGAGAAGGTCTGAGGGTAGGGACCTTGGATCTTCTCCTCAAATGTATTTTGAGATGGGGGGGGGGGCCGGAGAGAGGACATGAGGAATCAATGCATTACAATTGAGGTTCACCCAGGGTTCACGATCTGCATTCCTGAGAAGAGCAACGTCCATCACACTCTTAATAGTTCGTTAAGCTGCTTTGAGATTAAACAGTGTAGTGGTGTCGTCTGTCAAGTGTACTGTAGCTAACTGTCTTCATGGAAATATGAATTATTCTTTATTTAATAATGTCTGTTCAATGGCAGAATTGTTAATAGTTTTTTTGGTTTGTACAAAAATATATGTTGTCATGTATTAGATTATTATTATTATTAACATTACAATTATTATAAAATAATCTGAAATGACATCAACACCCCTTGTCAGGGCCTGAAACTCAGGTTATGAAGGTTTTTATTCCATATTCACAAACGTTTCCAAATTAACATGGCTCTCTGTTACTATCTATGGAAGCATATAGCTGTCGAAATTCTATTTGAATTTGGATAATGATAAATCAATATCACCACCAACTAGTAAGTCGCTCTGGATAAGAGTGACAGTTTGGTCATTTAGCAGACAATGTAATTAGCATTTAAAATAGAATTTCAATACCTATAAACTATTGGATGCATGCTCATATAATACAATGAATCGGAACTGTATTGATAGAGAATACTGAGCTCAGGTTCTTTTGCTGTGTCAATTATGCAATCAGTGCCAAGTCTCCATGCAGTACAGGAATAGATATGAATGCAAATTGTATTTCATTTATGTAAACTATGACAAATGCCTGTTTCAAGATGGAACCTCAATCTCATGCCATGTTGCACATAAAAAATGGTTAATCACTGAGCAGTGTTTTAAATGTATTTACCTCACATACAGTATTTATGCAAGTAAAAGAAGGGGGTTCAAGCCCATGCCATCAGTTTTTCACCAGAACCGAGTGTTGGCTCTCTCACGACATGATTTCACTGGGGTGTATTCACTAGACATAAATCGGAAGAAAACTGAGGGATTACCTGTAATTGTCCAATAAGAAACTCTTGTTGCAAAACGTTTTGCTACAGTGTGCACTAAAGAATCAGCCAGGTCACCCATTATACGAGTCAGTATTAGATGTCCAGCCATGTCTGAGGATGTTGGGAGATGATGTGGAAACTGTCCACTAGGGGCAACAGTGAGCGCTGTTACCTTCAAGTAGGTTTCGGTTTTGCCAATGCAGGGTTGGTGGATGGGTGGATGGGTGTAAGCATCTGCCTCTGGTGCCAAAAGTTGAATGTTTGAATCCCATGATAGAAAGTTATTTTTGTTTTAAGCCTATCCCAAACCGTAATGGGTGTAAGCATCTGCCTCTGGTGCCAAAGGTTGCATGTTTGAATCCCGTGATAGAAAGTTATTTTTGTTTTAAGCCTATCCCAAACCGTAATGCCTAAACTTAACCCGGTCTCTAACCTTAAACACTTTGAAATGTCACGTTTTGAACAACTTCGAAATTTGACGTTTGAGAGACATGGATGAACGTCTAATTCTGATGTGAGACTGTGAGAGCTTGTTGTGAATATGATTCATGGTTGAGCCTTCATTGTCTGTTTGAATGTACATGAAGCCAAAGGGGACACAAGGTATCAAAACCCTGCCATTTTATACAGTGAGGGAAAAAAGTAATTGATCCCCTGCTGATTTTGTACGTTTGCCCACTGAATTTTAATGGTAGGTTTATTTGAACAGTGAGAGACAGAATAACAACAAAAAAATCCAGAAAAACTCATGTCAAAAATGTTATGAATTGATTTGCATTTTAATGAAGGAAATAAGTATTTGACCCCTCTGCAAAACATGACTTAGTACTTGGTGGCAAAACCCTTGTTGGCAATCACAGAGGTCAGATGTTCCTTGTAGTTGGCCACCAGGTTTGCACACATCTCAGGAGGGATTTTGTCCCACTCCTCTTTGCAGATCCTCTCCAAGTCATTAAGGTTTCGAGGCTGATGTTTGGCAACTCGAACCTTCAGCTCCCTCCACAGATTTTCTATGGGATTAAGGTCTGGAGACTGGCTAGGCCACTTCTTGAGCCACTCCTTTGTTGCCTGTTTTGGGTCATTGTCATGCTGGAATACCCATCCACGACCCATTTTTAATGCCCTAGCTGAGGGAAGGAGGTTCTCACCCAAGATTTGACAGTACATGGCCCCGTCCATCGTCCCTTTGATGCGGTGAAGTTGTCCTGTCCCCTTAGCAGAAACCCCCCCCCCCCCCAAAGCATGATGTTTCCACCTCCATGTTTGACGGTGGGGATGGTGTTCTTGGAGTCATTGGTAGCATTCCTCCTCCTCCAAACACAGCGAGTTGAGTTGATGCCATAGAACTCCATTTTGGCCTTATCTGACCACAACACTTTCACCCAGTTCTCCTCTGAATCATTCAGATGTTCATTGGCAAACATCAGACGGCCCTGTATATGTGCTTTCTTAAGCAGGGGGACCTTGCGGGCACTGCAGGATTTCAGTCCTTCACGGTGTAGTGTGTTACCAATTATTTTCTTGGTGACTATGATCCTAGCTGCCTTGAGATCATTGACAAGATCCTCCCGTGTAGTTCTGGGCTGATTCCTCACCGTTCTCATGATCATTGCAACTCCACGAGGTTAGATCTTGCATGGAGCCCCAGGCCGAGGGAGATTGACAGTTCTTTTGTGTTTCTTCCATTTGCGAATAATCGCAGCAACTGTTGTCACCTTCTCACCAAGCTGCTTGGCGATGGTCTTGTAGCCCATTCCAGCCTTGTGTAGGTCTACAATCTTGTCCCTGACATCCTTGGAGAGCTCTTTGGTCTTGGCCATGGTGGAGAGTTTGGAATCTGATTGATTGATTGCTTCTGTGGACAGGTGTCTTTTATACAGGTAACAAGCTGAGATTAGGAGCACTCTCTTTAAGACACCTGGGAGCCAGAAATCTTTCTTATTGAGAGGGGGTCAAATACTTATTTCCCTCATTAAAATGCAAATCAATTTATAACATTTTTGACATACGTTTCTCTGGATTTTATTGTTGTTATTCTGTCTCTCACTGTTCAAATAAACCTACCATCAAAATTATAGACTGATCATTTCTTTGTCAGTGGGCAAACGTACAAAATCAGCAGGGGATCAAATACTTTTTCCCCTCACTGTATGTCATTGTGTAAGAATCAGTAAAGGAAAAAGGGAATAACGTAAACTATAATCTAATGTATTCTGTACTCTGGCTAATAAATACTTTATTGAAACAAAGTGTGTACGGATTCAGCAGAGAAAGTGTCCGTTACAGGTTTATCAGTTTCAACAGTTGTGAGTATGACATGGAGTAGCTCTGGTCCAGGGTGTTACATGTGGCTTGACCCTGGACCAGAGCTAAACATGTACCAGATCAAGTAAAGGCAGGTTTGTCATGCAGACAGTTGACATTCTCTACAGTAGTAGTAATTGGTCAGAGACTGCATCCATAACTACAATGATTGATTACTTATTCAATTCCGGGTGTTACAACAATCTTTCCTCTTGGTCAACAGGTGACACATAAGCATAATGTCACGGTTTACTAAGCCAGAACCCAGAAGCAGACCAGGACAAGGTACTTTGAGACAAAGGTGAGTGTTTATTGAATAGACTCCCGAGTGAGGCTGAATAATCCAGGGAACAGAGCGGGTGGCGTGGATGGGTTGTTGAGGGTGCAGTGGTAGGTCCAGAAATGGCTCGGCAGCCGCCGACCATCAGGCAGAGGTTGGGTGAAGGTTCCGGGTGAGAGACTGCAGACAGAACAAAACGGAGGTCAGTACACAGCAATTCAACAAGGTGCAAAACAACAAAACTAACGCTAGATGTTTCCAGGCTGATACACGGACAAACATACTGTCATGGCTACCGATCCGGCAGGAACTGGATGTTAGGCCAGAGCCTAAGAAGGTGATGATCGGACCAGGTGTGCGGATTGCTGATGGGATGCAGGTGCGAAAACAAGAGCGCTCCCCGGAGCGTTCCCGAACCCTCGAAACTGGAGATTACGAACCGAACACTAGTAACCAGACAGGACCCGACTCAGACAGCCGGGATCGTTACAGTACCCCCCTCCGACCAACGCCACCGGGCGGACTCCCGGAGCGCCAGGATGGAGGCGGTAGAAGTCACTGATGAGGTCCGCATCTAGACCTGTCGCAGCGGAATCCAACTCCTCTCTTCAGGGCCATACCCCTCCCAGTCCACGAGATACTGGAAACCCCGGCCCCGCCGTCTGGAATCCATGATCGGCGCACCGTGTAGGCAGGACCACCTCCGATCATCCGAGGAGGAGGAGGAGGAGGCGGAGGAGGCAACAGAGGACTGAGGAAGACAGGCTTGAGGCAGGAGACATGAAAGGTGGGATGGACTCTGAGCGTCCTCGGTAGTTTGAGTCGAACTGCCACTGGATTGATCACCTTCTCCACCACAAACGGACCAATGAACCCGGTAACAACCCTAGACTCAGTCCGTAGCGGAAGATCCCGTGTGGCCAACCAAACCCTATCTCCGATGGTATAGGTGGGAGCGGGGATCCGCGGCGATCGCCTGGAGCTGATACCGGTCGAAACTCTAAGGAGTGCCTTTCTGGCCCGATGCCAGGTCCGGTGGCAGCCACGAATATGGGCCTGAACAGAAGGCACTGAGAGCTCCTTCTCCTGAGAAGGGAACAGGGGAGGTTGGTAGCCATACAGGCACTGGAAGGGAGACATCCCAGTGGCAGATGTAGGAAGAGTATTGTGGGCATACTCAACCCAAGGCAACTGAGTGACCCAGGAGGTGGGGTTGGAAGAGACCAGACAGCGTAGCGTGGATTCCATCTTCTGGTTGGCTCTCTCCGCCTGACCATTGGATTGGGGGTGAAAACCAGATGTGAGACTGACTGTAGCTCCAATGGCCAAACAGAAGGACTTCCAGACAGCAGAGGTAAACTGAGGGCCACGGTCGGAAACGATATCACTGGGCAAACCGTGGACCCTGAAAACCTCCCTAACCAGGATCTCGGACGTCTCCGAGGCAGAGGAAGCTTGGCAATTGGCACAAAGTGGGCGAACTTGCTGAATCTGTCCACGATAGTCAGAACGACCGTGTTCCCCTCAGAAGCGGGCAACCCAGTGACGAAGTCCAGGGCCAGATGCGACCATGGTCGCGGGGAATAGGAAGGGGGGTGAAGTAGTCCAGAGCTGGGCCGATTGGTACTCTTATTCTGCGCACACACTGGACAGGCAGCAACAAAACCCCGAGTATCCTCGGCCATGGCAGGCCACCAAAAGCGTCTGCGAAGAAACGCATTGTCCGAGCCACGCCAGGGTGACAAGCCATCTTGCTGGCGTGGGACCATTTGAGACAGCAGGGCGAACCGACTCAGGCACAAACAACCGACCGGGTGGACCGTTACCGGGACCGGGCTGAGTCCGAAGGGCCGCCAGCACCTCCTCCTCAATCTTCCACATAACTGCTCCCACGAACGCAGTTCTGGGGAGAATTGTCTCGGTCTTGGACCCACTCTCCTCCGTCTTGGAGAACATCCGGGACAAGGCGTCCGCCTTGCCGTTCTTAGATCCAGGTCGGAACGTCAGGAAAAACTTGAATCGTCCGAAAAACAACGCCCACCTGGCCTGGCGGGGAGTTGAGGCGTTTAGCCGATTGCACGTAAGCAAGATTCTTGTGGTCAGTCCAGACAATAACGGTTGCTCCGCCCCCTCCAACCAGTGGCGCCACTCCTCCAAGGCAAGTTTCACCGCGAGAAGCTCCCGGTTACCCACTCGTAATTCCTCTCCCAGGCGAAAGGCGGCAGAGTAGTAGGCGCAGGGATGGAGTTTACTGTCCGTGGAGCATCGCTGCGACAGGATGGCGCCAACTCCCACATCAGACGCGTCCACTTCAACGCGAACTGACGGGCGTGTCCGGTTGAGAGAGAATCGGTGCGTTGGTGAATCGCCTCTTCAAATCCAGAACGCCGATCCGCCTCCGGTTCCACTTGAAGGTCCTGATACTGGAAGTCAAGGCAGTTAACGGAACGAGCCACACGGCTGTAATCCCGGATGAATCTGCGGTAGAAATTCGCAAACCCCAAAAATCTCTGGAGCTGCAATCTCGTACCGGGCTGGGCCCATTCCAGAACCGCTCTAACCTTCTCCTGGTCCATCCTAATCTCTCCCCTGGAGATGATGTACCCGAGAAAGGATGTCGTGTGGGCGTGAAACTCGCACTTCTCGGCCTTCACGAACAGGCGATTCTCCAACAATCGCTGCAGAACCTGCCGGACATGCTGGACGTGGTCGGAAGGTTCCTTCGAGAAGATCAGAATGTCATCCAGGTAAACAAACACAAAGAGACCGATCATATCTCTCAGGACGTCGTTCACCATACTCTGGAATACCGCTGGAGCATTGGTCAGTCAAACGGCATCACCTGATACTCAAGTGACCCATCGGTGTATTGAAACCCGTCAACCACTCGTCCCCCTCTCTGATCCGGACCATGTGATACGCATTGCGTAGGTCTAGCTTGGTGAATACCGTAGCACCCTGTAAGGAGTCGAAGGCAGAACTCATCAAGGGCAGGGATACTTGTTCTTGACCGTGATGTCATTCAACCCCGATAATCAATACACGGTCGAAGAGAGCCATCCTTCTTACCCACAAAAGAAGAATCCTGCCCCCAGGGGTGATGACGAGACGAACGAGACCAGCCGCTAGGGACTCCTTGATGTAGGTCTCCAACGCCTCACGTTCAGGTCGGGAGATACTGTATAACCTTCCCTTGGGGTAGACAGCTCCGGGAACAGGTTGATGGCACAATCATTATGGTCGGTGGGGAGGGGAGTGACAGAGCCTTCTGCTTACTGAAAACCTCCCCAAATCGTGATATGTCTCGGGAACCAGGACAATTCTGGGGGTTTAGCCTCAATCACCTGACTGGGAACCGAATGGGGGCAGGCAGTCTTGAGACAGTTAGCATGACAATCAAGGCTCCAACTCGTTACCTTGCCCGTCACCCAATCGAACGTGGGATTGTGTTCCTTCAGCCAGGGGTATCCAAGGACCAGAGGAACATGGGAAGACGGCAGAATGAAGAATGAAATCATCTCCGAATGATTCCCGACAACCGCATCTTAACCGGTTCAGTCCTCATCGTACGTGCCAGACTACTGCCGTTCAGAGTGGTCGCTTCAATGGCTTCCGGCAATTGCTCCTTGGAAAGCCCCAGCTGTTCCACCAACTCGGCATCAAGAAAGCTTCCATCGGCACCTGAATCGATAAAAGCGTTAATCGCTAAGCTTTGATTCCTGTTCACAAGGGTAGCCGGGAAACGGGGTCTGACAGAGGTACTGAGAGGTTGAAACTGGCTCGCTAAAAGTCCTCCCAACTTTAGCGAGCCGGGCAGTTTGACGACCGCCGGGAACAAGTGGAGATGTAATGTCCGAGCGACCACAGTAGAGGCAGCAGTTGGTCTTACGTCTCTGTTGACGCTCCTCCTTGGTTAACCCGTGCCGCCCCACTTGCATGGGTTCAGAATCGAGAGAGGTCCTCTCCACTAATCCTTTGTGGTGGAGAATGATCGCGTGTTCTGGTCCACCACCCGACCCGACCGGGAACTGAGAAGCTGATCGATTGGGACGGACCCCATTGCTTCTCCCTCCTTCGCTCTCGGACTCCGATTATCCACCCGAATAGACAAGGCTACCAAGCTGTCCAGGTCACTAGGCTCCGGATAGGAGATCAACTCATCCTTGAGCTGCTCCGACAGACCCTGGTAAAAGGCAGCTTGCAGAGACTCCTCGTTCCACCCACTCTCCACAGCCAACGTCTTGAACTCGATCACGAAGTCGGCCACGCTGCGAGTTCCTTGGTGAAGTGAAAACAGGCGCCTAGCTGCGTCCCTCCCTCGGACGGAATGGTCGAAGAGCTTCCTCATCTCGGCCGTGAACCCCTGGTATGAAGCCATGCAGGGGATCCTGTCGTTCCCAAACGGCTGAAGCCCACTCCAGCGCTCGACCACGAGCAACTCAATCACAAAGGCTATCCTAGCCTTGTCTGTGCATAAGAGTAGGGCTGTAGATCGAACACTAATCCACACTGCATAAGGAAGGAACGGCATCTTCCCAGCTCCCCCTCATATTTATCCGGCGTCGGAACCTTGGGATCACGGAGGGACACAACTTCAGAAGCGGCAGGCGAGATGGGTGAAACCGGTAGTGGATCCTCCACCGGACACTTGCGTTGGTTCTGGACCTCCGTCAGACCGGTAGAAAGGTTCCGAACTGACAACGCGATCTCCTGTAGTACCGTGCTATGATGGGCCAACATCTTCTCCTGCTGGGTAATGGCATGAGCGAACAGAGTCCAGGTCCGCTGGGTTCATTACTGGCCGGATCGTTCTGTCACGGTTTACTAAGCCAGAACCCAGAAGCAGACCAGGACAAGGTACTTTGAGACAAAGGTGAGTGTTTATTGAATAGACTCCCGAGTGAGGCTGAATAATCCAGGGAACAGAGCGGGTGGCGTGGATGGGTTGTTGAGGTGCAGTGGTAGGTCCAGAAATGGCTCGGCAGCCCCCGACCATCAGGCAGAGGTTGGGTGAAGGTTCCGGGTGAGAGACTGCAGACAGAACAAAACGGAGGTCAGTACACAGCAATTCAACAAGGTGCAAAACAACAAAACTAACGCTAGATGTTTCCAGGCTGATACACGGACAAACATACTGTTCATGGCTAACGATCCGGCAGGAACTGGATGTTAGGCCAGAGCCTAAGAAGGGTGATGATCAGGACCAGGTGTGCGGATTGCTGATGGGATGCAGGTGCGGAAAACAAGAGCGCTCCCCGGAGCGTTCCCGAACCCTCGGGAAACTGGAGATTACGAACCGAACACTAGTAACCAGACAGGACCCGACTCAGACAGCCGGGATCGTTACA
>NW_025537860.1:0-26401 GCF_020615455.1 Coregonus clupeaformis | reverse complement strand
TACTAAGCCCGAACCCAGAAGCAGACCAGGACAAGGTAGTCGTTGAGAGAAAAGGTGAGTGTTTATTAAATCGATTCCAGTGAGGCTGAATAATCCAGGGAACAGAGCGGGTTGCGCGTGGATGGGTTGTTGAGGGTGCAGTAGTTGGTCCGGTACTGGCTTCGGCAGCCGCCGACCATCAGGCAGAGGTTGGGTGAAGGTTCCGGGTGAGAGACTGCAGACAGAACAAAAACGGAGGTCAGTAAGCACAGCAAGTCGCAAAGTGCAAAAAAAACAACAAAAACTAACACTAATGCTCAGGAGGCTGATGCGCCCCGACAAACATACTGTTCATAGCTAACTGATCCGGCAGGGAACTGGATGTTAAGCCAGAGCCTAAGAAGGGTGATGATCAGGACCAGGTGTGCGATTGCTGATGGGATGCAGGTGCGGAAAACGGGAGCGCTCCCGGAGCGTTCTCAGACCCTCGGGAAACTGGAGATTACGAACAGGAACACATAGTCACCAGCCAGGACCCGACTCAGACAGCCGGGATCGTTACAGTACCCCCTCCGACGAACGCCACCGGGCGGACTCCCGGAGCGCCAGGATGGAGCGGTAGAAGTCACTGATGAGGTCCACATCTAGGACCTGTCGCCGCGAATCCAACTCCTCTCTCCTTCAGGGCCAGTACCCCTCCCAGTCCACGAGATACTGGAAACCCGGCCCCGCCAGTCTGGAATCCATGATGCACGACACCGTGAGGCAGGGGACCACCTCGATCATCCGAGGAGGAGGAGGAGGAGGCGGAGGAGGCAACAGAGACTGAGGAAGACAGGCTTGAGGCAGGAGACATGAAAGGTGGGATGGACTCTGGCGGTCCTCGGTAGTTTAATCGAACTGCCACTGGATTGATCACCTTCTCCACCACAAACGGACCAATGAACTTCGGTAACAACTTCCTAGACTCAGTCCGTAACGGAAGATCCCGTGTAGCCAACCAAACCCTATCTCCGATGGTATAGGTGGGAGCGGGGATCCGCGACGATTCGCCTGGAGCTGATACCGGTCCGGAAACTCTAAGGCGAGTGCCTTTCTGGCCCGATGCCAGGTCGTGGCAACGTTTAATATGGGCCTGAACAGAAGGCACTGAGAGCTCCTTCTCCTGAGAAGGTGAAACAGGGAGGTTGGTAGCATACAGGCACTGGAAGGGAGACATCCCAGTGGCAGATGTAGGAAGAGTATTGTGGGCATACTCAACCCAAGGCAACTGAGAGACCCAGGAGGTAGGGTTTGGAAGAGACCAGACAGCGTAGGGCGTGGATTCCATCTTCTGGTTGGCTCTCTCCGACCTGACCATTGGATTGGGGGTGAAAACCAGATGTGAGACTGACTGTGGCTCCGATGGCGCCAAACAGAAGGACTTCCAGACAGCAGAGGTAAACTGAGGGCCAAGGTCGGAAACGATATCACTGGGCAAACCGTGGACCCTGAAAACCTCCCTAACCAGGATCTCGGACGTCTCCGAGGCAGAGGAAGCTGGCAATAGGCACAAAGTGGGCAACTTGCTGAATCTGTCCACGATAGTCAGAACGCACCGATGTTCCCCCTCAGAAGCGGGCAACCCAGTGACGGGTCCAGGGCCAGATGCAGACCATGGTCGCCGGGGAATAGGAAGGGGGTAAGTAGTCCAGAGCTGGGCCGATTGGTACTCTTATTCTCCTCACGCACACACTGGACAGGCAGCAACAAAACCCCGAGTATCCTCGGGCCATGGCAGGCCACCAAAACGTCTAAGAAAGCCATTGTCCGAGCCACGCCAGGGTGACAAGCCATCTTGCTGGCGTGGGACCATTTGAGGACAGCAGGACGAACCGACTCAGGCACAAACAACGGACCGGGTGGATCGTTACGGACCGGCTGAGTCCGAAGGGCCGCCAGCACCTCCTCCTCAATCCTCCACATAACTGCTCCCACGCACGCAGTTCCGGGGGAGGATTGTCTCTCGGTCTTGGACCCACTCTCCTCCGTCTTGGAGAACATCCGGACAAGGCTCCGCCCTGCCGTTCTTAGATCCAGTCGAACGTCAGGGGCAAACTTTGAATCGTCCGAAAACAACGCCCACCTGACTGACGGGAGTTGAGACGCTTTGACCGATTGCCGTAAAGCAAGATTCTTGTGGTCAGTCCAGACAATAAACGGTTGCTCCGCCCCTCCAACCAGTGGCGCCACTCCTCCAAGGCAAGTTTCACCAGAAGCTCCCGGTTACCCACATCGTAATTCCTCTCCGCAGGCGAAAGGCGGACGAGAGTAGTAGGCGCCCAGGGATGGAGTTTACTGTCCGTGGAAGCATCGCTACGGCAGGATGGCGCCAACTCTCAGGCGGCCTCACTTCAACGACGAACTGACGGGCCGTGTCCGGTTGAGAGAGAATCGATGCGTTGGTGAATCGCCTCTTCAAATCCAGAAACGCCGATCCGCCTCCGTTCCACTTACGAAGTCCTGATACTGGAAGTCAAGGCAGTTAACGGAGCGGCCACACGGCTGTAATCCGGATGAATCTGCGGTAGAAATTCGCAAACCCCAAAAATCTCTGGAGCTGCAATCTCCATCGGCTGTGGCCCATTCCAGAACCGGCTCTAACCTTCTCCTGGTCCATCCTAATCTCTCCCTGGAGATGATGTACCGGGAAAGGATGCTCGGGTGGCGTGAAACTCGCACTTTCGGCCTTCACGAACAGGCGATTCTCCAACAATCGCTGCAGAACCTGCCGGACATGCTGGACGTGGTCGGAAGGTTCCTTCGAGAAGATCAGAATGTCATCCAGGTAAACAAACACAAAGAGACCGATCATATCTCTCAGGACGTCGGTCACCATACTCTGGAATACCGCTGGAGCATTGGTCAGTCCAAACGGCATCACCTGATACTCGGTGACCCATCGGGTGTATTGGAAACCGTCAACCACTCGTCCCCCTCTCCGATCCGGACCAGGTGATACGCATTGCGTAGGTCTAGCTGGTGAACACCGTAGCACCCTGTAAGGGTCGAAGGCAGAACTCATCAAGCGGCAGGGATACTTGTTCTTGACCGTGATGTCATTCAACCCCCGATAATCATACACGGTCGAAGAGAGCCATCCTTCTTACCCACAAAGAAGAATCCGTTTGCCCCCAGATGACGAGGACGAACGAGACCAGCAGCTAGGGACTCCTTTGATGCTTAGGTCTCCAACGCCTCACGTTCAGGTCGGGAGATACTGTATAACCTTCCCTTTGGGGTAGACAGCTCCAGGGACCAGGTTGATGGCACAATCATGGTCGGTGGGGGAAGGGTGACAGAGCCTTCTGCTTACTGAAAACTTCCCCCAAATCGTGATATGTCTCGGGAACCAGGGACAAATCTGGGGGTTTAGCCTCAATCACCTGACTGGGAACCGAATGGGGGCAGGCAGTCTTGAGACAGTTAGCATGACAATCAAGGCTCCAACTCGTTACCTTGCCCGTCACCCAATCGAACGTGTGGATTGTGTTCCTTCAGTGCTAGGGTATCCAAGGACCAGAGGAACATGGGAAGACGGCAGAATGAAGAATGAAATCATCTCAGAATGATTCCCGACAACCGCATCTCAACCGGGTCCAGTCCTCATCGTGATACGTGCCAGACTACTGCCCGTTCAGAGTGGTCGCTTCAATGGCTTCCGGCAATTGCTCCTTGGAAAGCCCCAGCTGTTCCACCAACCTCGGCATCAAGAAAGCTTCCATCGGCACCTGAATCGATAAAAGCGTTAAGCGGTAAGCTCTGATTCCTGTTCACGGGTAGCCGGGAAACGGGGTCTGACAGAGGTACTGAGAGGTTGAAACTGGCTCGCTAAAAGTCCTCCCAACTTTAGCGAGCCGGGCAGTTTGAACGACCGCCGGGGAACAAGTGGAGATGTAATGTCCCGGCTACCACAGTAGAGACAGCAGTTGGTCCTACGTCTATGTTGACGCTCCTCTTGGTTAACTCGTGCCGCAAACCACTTGCATGGGTTCAGAATCGGGAGAGAGGACCTCATCCACTAATCCATTGTGGTGAGAATGATCGACGTGTTCTGGTCCACCACCCGACCCGACTGGGAACTGAGAAGCTGATCGATTAGGACGGACCCCATTGCTTCTCCCTCCTTCGCTCCTGGGACTCGATTATCCACCCGAATAGACAAGGCTGCCAAGCTGTCCAGGTCACTAGGCTCGGATAGGGAGATCAACTCATCCTTGAGCTGCTCCGACAGACCCTGGTAAAAGGCCGCTTGCAGAGACTCCCTCTTCACCCACTCTCCACAGCCAACGTCCTTGAACTCGATCACGAAGTCGGCCACGCTGCAGTTCCTTAGCGAAGCGAAAACAGGCGTCCTAGCTGCGTCCTCCTCGGACGGAATGGTCGAAGAGCTTCCTCATCTCGGCCGTGGAACCCCTGGTATGAAGCCATGCAGGGATCCTGTCGTTCCCAAACGGCTGAAGCCCACTCCAGCGCCCGACCACGCAGCAACTCAATCACAAAGGCTATCCTAGCCTTGTCTGTGGCATAAGAGTAGGGCTGTAGATCGAACACTAATCCACACTGCATAAGGAAGGAACGGCATCTTCCCAGCTCCCCCTCATATTTATCCGGCGTCGGAACCTTGGGCTCACGGATGGACACAGCTTCAGAAGCGGCAGGAGCGAGATGGGTGAAACTGGTAGTGGATCCTCCACGGGGACACTTGCGTTGGTTCTGGACCTCCGTCAGACCGGTAGAAAGGTTCAACTGACAACGCGATCTCCTGTAGTACCGTATATGATGGCCCAACATCTCTTCTCCTGCTGGGTAATAGCATGGCGAACAGAGTCCAGGTCCGCTGGGTTCATACTGGCCGGATCGCTCTGTCACGGTTTACTAAGCCCGAACCCAGAAGCAGACCAGGACAAGGTACGTTGAGAGAAAGGTGAGTGTTTATTAAATCGATTCCGAGTGAGGCTGAATAATCCAGGGAACAGAGCGATGTGGATGGGTTGTTGAGGGTGCAGTGGTTGGTCCGGTACTGGCTTTCGGCAGCCGCCGACCATCAGGCAGAGGTTGGGGTGAAGGTTCGGGTGAGAGACTGCAGACAGAAGAAAACGGAGGTCAGTACACAGCAAGTCACAAAGTGCAAAACAACAAAACTAACACTAATGGCTCAGAGGCTGATGCGCTGACAAACATACTGTTCATAGCTAACGATCCGGCAGGAACTGGATGTTAGGCCAGAGCCTAAGAAGGGTGATGATCAGGACCAGGTGTGCAGATTGCTGATGGGATGCAGGTGCGGAAAACAAGAGCGCTCCCCGGAGCGTTCCCGAACCCTCGGGAAACTGGAGATTACGAACAGGAACACTAGTCACCAGCCAGGACCCGACTCAGACAGCCGGGATCGTTACAGACTGTGTGAATCAGGCCTTCATGGTCGAATTGCTGCAAAGAAACCACCACTAAAGGACACCAATAAGAAGAAGAGACCTGCTTTCCAAGAAACACGAGCAATGGACATTAGACCGGTGGAGATGTGTCATTTGGTCTGAGATTTTTGATTCCAACCGCTGTGTCTTTGTGAGACGCGGTGTGGGTAAACAGATGATCTCCACATGTGTAGTTCCCACTGTAAAGCATGGAGGAGGATATGTTATGGTGTGGTGCTTTGTGGTGACATTGTCTGTGATTTATTTAGAATTCAATTTACACTTAACCAGCATGCTACCACAGCATTCTGCAGCGATACGCCATCCTATCTGGTTTGGGCTTAGTGGGACCTGCCACATCCGACTAGCGTCAGAGTCAGTGTAGTAGAATTCAATCTTAGTCCTGTATTGACGCTTTGCCTGTTTGATGGTTTGTCTGAGGGCATAGCGGGATTTCTTATAAGCTTCCGGATTAGTGTCCCGCTCCTTGAATGCGGCAGCTCTAGCCTTTAGCTCGGTGCAGATTTTGCCTCTAATCCATGGCTTCTGGTTGGGATATGTACGTATGGTCACTGTGGGGACGACGTCGTCGTTGCACTTATTGATTAAGCCAGTGACTGAGGTGGTATACTCCTCAATGCCATTGGATGAATCCCGGAACATATTCCAGTCTGTGCTAGCAAAACAGTCCTGTAGCGTAGCATCCACCTCATCTGACCACTTCCGTATTGAGCGAGTCACTGGTACTTCCTGCTTTAATTTTTTGCTTGTAAACAGGAATCAGGAGGATAGAATTATGGTCAGATTTGCCAAATGGAGTGCGAGGGAGAACTTTGTATGAGTCTCTGTGTGTGGAGTTTAGGTGGTCTAGAGTTTATTTTCCTCTGGTTGCACATGTGAAATGCTGGTAGAAATGAGGTCAAACGGATTTAAGTTTCCATTAAAGTCCCCGCCACTTGGAGCGCCTCTGGGATGAGCGTTTCCCTGTTTGCTTATGGCCGTATACAGTTCATTGAGTGCGGTCTTAGTGCCAGCATCGGTTTGTGGTGGTAAATAGACAGCTACGAAAAATATAGATAAAAACTCTATTGATAGATAGTGTGGTCTACAGCTTATCATGAGATAGTCTACCACAGGCGAGCAAAAACTGAGACTTCCTTACATATCGTGCACCAGTTGTTGTTTACAAATATCACATAGACCGCCACCCCTTGTCTTACCAGAGGCTGCCGTTCTATCCTGCCGATACATTGTATAACCCGCCAGCTGTATGTTATTCATGTCATTGTTCAGCTACGACTTCGGTGAAACATAAGATATTACCGTTTTTAATATCCCGTTGGTAGGATAGTCTTAATCATAGATCATTTTATTTTCTAATGATTGCACGTGTGCCAGTAGTACGGATGGTAGTGGAGGTTTACTCACTCGCCTACGAATTCTCAGAAGGCAGCCCGACCTCCGCCCCCTTTTACTCCGCTTTTCTTCAAGCAAATTACGGGGATTTAGGCCTGCACTCGAGAAAGGAGTATATCCTTTAAGTCAAACTCGTTAAAGAAAAATCTTGGTCCCAGTTCGAGGGTGAGTAATAGCTGTTCCTGATGTCCAGAAGCTCATTTCGGTCATAAGAGACGGTAGCAGCAACATTATTTACAAAATAAGTTACAAACAACACAAAGAAACTAACAAAATAGCACAGTTGGTTAGGAGCCCGTAAAACGGTATCCATCCCCTCCGGCGCCATTAAACAATCAGTCTCTCAGTCTCAGCTTTGATGCACCTGTACTGTCTCCTTCTTCTAGATGGTAGCAGGGTGAACAGACCATGGCTCAGGTGAATGAGGTCCTTCCTTACCCTGTAAGCAGTCTTGGTTTTGTTGTTCACTGTTTCAAATGCTAACCTTTTAGCGTTTGTGGCACAAATCCAATGTAAGTCAATGGTATGTACAGTACCAGTCAAAAGTTTGGACACACCTACTCATAAATAAATCAAAATATGTTTTATGTTTGAGATTCTTCAAATAGCCTCCCTTTGCCTTGATGACAGCTTTGCACACTCTTGGCATTCTCTCAACCAGCTTCACCTGGATTTTTCCCCCAATAGTCTTGAAGGAGTTCCCACATATGCTGAGCACTTGTTGGCTGCTTTTCCTTCACTCTGCGGTCCGACTCCATCTCAATTGGGTTGAGGTCGGGGGATTGTGGAGGCCAGGTCATTTGATGCAGCACTCCATCACTCTCCTTCTTGGTAATATAGCCCTTACACAGCCTGGAGGTGTGTTGGGTCTTGTCCTGTTGCAAAAACAAGATATTCCCAATAAGCGCAAACCAGATGGGATGGCGTATCGCTGCAGAATGCTGTGGTAGCCATGCTGGTTAAGTGTGCCTTGAATTCTAAATAAATCACAGACAGTGTCACCAGCAAAGCACCCCCACACCATAACACCTCTTCCTCCATGCTTTACGGTGGGAAAGACACATGCGGAGATCATCCGTTCACCCACACTTCTCACAAAGACACGGTGGTTGGAACCAAAATCTCCAATTTGGACTCAAGACCAAAGGACACATTTCACTGGTCTAATGTCCATTGCTCGTGTTTCTTGGCCCAAGCAAGTCTCTTCTTCTTATTGGAGTCCTTTAGTAGTGGGTTCTTTGCAGCAATTCGACCATGAAGGCCTGATTCACAGTCTCTTCTGAACAGTTGATGTTGAGATGTGTCTGTTACTTGAACTCTGTGAAGCATTTATTTGGGCTGCAATTTCTGAGGCTGGTAACTCTAATGAACTTATCCTCTGCAGCAGAGGTAACTCTGGGTCTTCCATTCCTGTGGCGGTCCTCATGAGAGCCAGTTTCATCATTGTGCTTGATGGTTTTTGCGACTGCACTTCAGTGGTGAAAACTACTTAAGTCGTTGTTTGGGGTATCTGTATTTTACTTTACTATTTATATTTTTGACTACTTTTACTTTTACTTCACTACATTCCTAAAGAAAATAATGTACTTTTTACTCCATACATTTTCCCTGCCACCCAAAAGTACTCCATACATTTTGAATTCTTAGCAGAACAGAAAAATTGTCAAATTCACACACTTATCAAGAGAACATCCTGGTTATGCCTATTGCCTCTGATCTGGCAGACTCACTAAACACACGTGTCGCTTGTAAATTTGTCTGAGTGTTGGAGTGTGCCCTGACTATCCGTAAATACATTATATAAACAAGAAAATGGTAAAATCTAGTTTGCTTAATATAAGGAATTTGAAATGATTTATACTTTTACTTTTACTTTTGATACTTAAGTATATTTAAAACCAAATACTTTTAGACTTTTACTCAAGTAGTATTTTACTGGGTGTGTCACGATCGTCTAAAGGAGCGGACCAATACGCAGCGCGTGGAGTGAACATAATGACTTTATTTCATCAAAGCAACCACGAAAAAACAACAAATGACGATAGTGAAGTCCTCTGTAACACTGACAGAAACATGGAACAAAAACCCACAAACAAACAGTGAAACACAACAAGTTTAAATATGGCTCCCAATCAGAGATAACGAGCCGACAGCTGACACTCGTTACCTCCGATTGGGAGTCACACGACACCAATCAACGACCTAGAAATAGACACCCAGAACTCCCAACCTAGAAATAAACGTGACAGACATGCAAACATAAACAATCACCCAAAACCCAACAAAACAACATACACCCTGGCTCAAATACACAAGTCCTGGAGCCAGAGTGTGACAGTACTCCCTAAAGGTGCGAACTCCGGGCGCACCAGCAACAGTCTAGGGAGGGTCTGGGTGGCGCTGTCCACGGTGGCGGTTCTGCCCTGGTCGTGGTCCCCATCCCACCTTAGTCACCACCCGCTTCCCTAGCCTCCTCCACACGACCACCCCCAACCAAACCCCACTGGGTTAAGGGGCGGCACCGACCAAGGGGCAGCACCGGACTAAGGGGCAGCACCGGACCAAGGGCAGTACCGGACTAAGGGGCAGTACCAGACTAAGGGGGCAGTACCAGGCTGAATGGCGGATACTGGCTGGACGGCTCTGGTGGCTCCTGGCTGGTCGGCTCTGGCGGATCCCGGCTGGACGGCTCTGGCGGATCCCGGCTGGACGGCTCTGGCGGATCCCGGCTGGGCGGCTCTGGCGGATCCCGGCTGGACGGCTCTGGCGGATCCCGGCTGGACGGCACTGGCGGATCCCGGCTGAGCGGCTCTGGCGGGTCCTGGCTGGACGACTCTCGCGGATCCTGGCTGGCGGCTCTGGCGGATCCTGGCTGGACGGCTCTGGCGGATCCTGGCTGGACGGCTCTGGCGGATCCTGGCTGGCTGGCGGATCCTGGTTGGACAGCTCTGGCGGATCCCTGGCTGGACGGCTCTGGCGGATCCTGGCTGGACGGCTCTGGTGGCTCCTGGCTGGTCGGCTCTGGCGGATCCCGGCTGGGACGGCTCTGGCGGATCCCGGCTGGACGGCTCTGGCGGATCCCGGCTGGACGGCTCTGGCGGATCCCGGCTGGACGGCTCTGGCGGATCCTGGCTGGGACGGCTCTGGCGGATCCTGGCTGGACGGCTCTGGCGGATCCTGGCTGGAACGGCTCATGGCTGGCTGACGGATCTGGCTGCTCACGGCTGGCTGACGGATCTGGCTGCTCGCGGCTGGCTGACGGATCTGGCTGCTCTGGCTAGCTGGACGGATCTGGCTGCTCATGGCTGGCTGACGGATCTGGCTGCTCATGGCTGGCTGACGGATCTGGCTGCTCGCGGCTGGCTGACGGATCTGGCTGCTCATGGCTGGCTGACGGATCTGGCTGCTCGCGGCTAGCTGACGGATCTGGCTGCTCGTGGCTGGCTGACGGATCTGGCTGCTCGCGGCTGGCTGACGGGTCTGGCTGCTCTGCGGCTGGCTGACGGATCTGGCTGCTCATGGCTGGCTGACGGATCTGGCTGCTCATGGCTGGCTGACGGATCTGGCTGCTCGTGGCTAGCTGGACGGATCTGGCTGCTCATGGCTGGCTGACGGATCTGGCTGCTCGCGGCTGGCTGACGGATCTGGCTGCTCGTGGCTGGCTGACGGATCTGGCTGCTCGTGGCTGGCTGACGATCTGGCTGCTCTGGCTAGCTGGCGGATCTGGCTGCTCGCGGCTGGCTGACGGATCTGGCTGCTCTGGCTGGCTAGGTCTGGCTGCTCTGGCTGGCTGGCGGATCTGGCTGCTCGTGGCTGGCTGACGGATCTGGCTGCTCATGGCTGGCTGACGGATCTGGCTGCTCGCGGCTGGCTGGACGGATCTGGCTGCTCATGGCTGGCTGACGGATCTGGCTGCTCGCGGCTGGTTGACGGATCTGGCTGCTCGCCATGGCTGGCTGACGGATCTGGCTGCTCGTGGCTGGCTGACGGATCTGGCTGCTCGTGGCTGGCTGACGGGTCTGGCTGCTCATGGCTGGCTGGCGGATCTGGCTGCTCTTGGCTGGCTGACGGGTCTGGCTGCTCATGGCTGGCTGATGGTGCTGGCTGGGCGGCTAGCGGTGGAGGCGGACCCCAGCCTCGGATTGCAGTCATCACCTCCAGCAGGGCGGCTCCCATCCGCATGAGCCGCTCCTGCCCGTCACGAACCCGAGCCTCCAGTCCAGCATAGGCTGCGTCGGCTCCTGCTGATTCCATAGCAGGTGTATGATTCTGTCTGGCGGAAGGCTCTAGCGGCTCTCGGTCTGGCGGACGGCTCTGAAGGAACAGGCCGGGCTGGGCTGGTGACGCACCCCGTAGGATACGTGCTTGGAGCAGGAACAGGCCGGTCCGCACGCGAACACACACCACTGGCCTTAACTGGGGATCAGGAACGGGCGGACCGACTGGTAACACACTTCAGTCTCTCATGCCGTGCGACAACAACTTCCCTCCCTCTACTCGCCAATGGCTCCCGTAATCCGATAGCCTTCTCTCCACATCTCCCTGTGGCAGCCTCCTGCTGCCCAGGCGCCCTAGCCATGTGCCCCCAAAAATTTTTTGGGTAGTACTCCCGGGCTTCCAGCCTTGCCTCCGTGCTGCCTCCTCATACTCGCCTCCTCTCGGCTTTAGCTGCCTCCAGCTCTTCACGAGGGAGGCGATATTCTCCCGGTTGTGCCCAAGGACCCTTACCATCCAGTATCTCCTCCCATGTCCATGAATCCTTTATGGTGGATATAATCCTGTGTAGGTGGATCCTGTTGCCGCTTGACACGCTGCTTGGTCCTTTTATGGTGGGTTTTTCTGTCACGATCGTCTAAAGGAGCGGACCAATACGCAGCGCGTGGAGTGAACATAATGACTTTATTTCATAAAGCAACCACGAAAAAACAACAAATGACGATAGTGAAGTCCTCTGTAACACTGACAGAAACATGGAACAAAAACCCACAAACAAACAGTGAAACACAACAGTTTAAATATGGCTCCCAATCAGAGATAACGAGCCGACAGCTGACACTCGTTACCTCCGATTGGGAGTCACACGACACCAATCAACGACCTAGAAATAGACACCCAGAACTCCCAACCTAGAAATAAACGTGACAGACATGCAAACATAAACAATCACCCAAAACCCAACAAAACAACATACACCCTGGCTCAAATACACAAGTCCTGGAGCCAGAGTGTGACAGGGTGACTTCCACTTTTACTTGAGTCATTTTCTATTAAGGTATCTTTACTTTTACTCAAGTATGACAATTGGGTACTTTTTCCACCACTGCTGCACTTGAAGAAACTTTCAAAGTTGTTGAAATTTTCCGTATTGACTGACCTTCATGTCTTAAAGTAATGATGGTCCTTTCTCTTTGCTTATTTTAGCTGTTCTTGCCATAATATGGACTTGGTCTTTTACCAAATAGGGCTATCCTCTGTAAAGCCCCCCCCCCTTACCCTGTCACAACCCAACTAATTGGCTCAAACACATTAAGAAGGAAAGAAATTCCACAAATTAACTTTTAAGAAGACACACCTGTTAATTGAAATGCATTCCAGGTGACTACCTCATGAAGCTGGTTGCGAGAATGCCAAGAGTGTGCAAAGCTGTCATCAAGGCAAAGAGTGGCTATTTGAAGAATCTCAAATCTCAAATATATTTTTATTTGTTTAACACATTATTGGTTACTATATGATTCCATATGTGTTGTTTCATAGTTTTGATGTCTTCACTTAAGAAAAACCCTTGAATGAGTAGGTTTGTCCAAACCTTTGACTGGTAGTGTATATTAGTATTTTCACGCTTCATGTCCAAATCATCCTAAAGTATCAAAACATTTATTTTGTAATTCAATTATGTTACTTATAGATGATGTGAGTATGAAGCGCGGAAATGCTAATATAGGTACCATTGACTTGCATTCGATTTGTGCCACTAATGTTAAAAAGTTAGCATTTGAAACAGTGGCTAGGTAAACAAAACCAAAGCATGGGTTGCTTTCATCCCTTGTCCATACACTGCTTACAGGGTAGGGAAACTAATATGTTATTTTGTAATTTGGGTGAACTATGCCTTTAAAAAAAAGCACCTACTAGCAGGAACAGCACCAGCTAGTGGTCAAAACCTGGTAATATCAGGATGTAGGATAGGACATATATCTAACAACTTCAATGACTAATTTATCTGAACAGGGGGAGAAAAAACATCACCAAATTCTCTGAGAATACATTACATAGGATGAATAAACAAAGCTCCAAGCCTCAGCACCATACTGCTTGCCAGACATAGAGAATTGATACTGTATATTCGTTGTTGGGGTGGGTTTGGTGTGGGGGGTCCGGGGTGGCTTTTGACAATTTCTTTGGATTCCTCATGTCTTACTCATTGTTAGAAAAAAGTTAGGTCCAAATCGGATGTTAGGTACTATAGTTATTGGATATTATATGAATCCTGTAAATTAAAATGGCCAATTTAGGTGCAATCAATTAGCCTAATTCCTTAGAGATCAAATTATATTTCAACAAAATAATGTTGCCAGAATGCTAATCTTATCTTTCTACCTACATAAATTATTTCACAACAATCTGGGATGGTGGGTGTCATGGCTTGCTGAAATGACATGGAATGACCCAGGTGTGACATGGCTTTGTGTGACATGGCTGAATAAATCCTTCAAAAACAAAACTATTGCACCTGCCCCTGGCACAGAGGCCTGGCTGGCATATGCCTATCTATGCCAGGGCACACCTGGTCTGCCAGACACAATGCCAGCAAGTAAAGCAAGTCTGTTAAAGAGGAAGGAAAACAGTCTGTGTCTGAGAGTGCCTTCATTTCCCTTGGAGAGGAGCTAAGCTGTGACAATCGATGCCAGAGTCATTGACCACAGGATTATGGGACTCCTCAAAGTAAGGTGACTCACACAACTACACACAGTTTACAGTAGGCTATATAATGCAAAGCTCACCCTCCCTCCTGTACTTTCCTCACCCCTTCCACATATGCTCTGTGCTGGGGAGAGTAGGAACCTTCCCCCCTCTCCTCTGGATCCCCCTGCCCACCAGCCCAGGTGTCAGCAGTGCAGAATCAGTGTGTGCCCACTGCTGTTTATTACACCCACAGATAAAGCATTCGTCATAGGAAGATTATTGTTGAAGGGGATAAAGGCAGTATTCCCTTGTTGTTGACACGGTACCTGTCACAGGAGCATTACTGCAGAGCTGTAGGTAAGTCACTGTCACACACACACACACGCAAGTTTGCTATTTCGTCATGAATCTTGTTCTGGAGGCAGCTCTGCAGAGTAGTCACTAGCTGGCACAGACACAAAGTCATCAAATCAAGTGAATTTTTGTTTTCATTAATGTTTACAATAGAGCCAATTTTGACTTTGCAGCTGGCCTATTTAAGGGGAATCTCTCAGTTCTGCCTCCAGGACAAGACTCATGACAATAAACGTCAGCCTGACACACACACACACAGCTTTGTTTTTGTGAAATTTCAGGACTTTTTGTAGTGTAACAACCTTAAACCTTAACCCCAAAACCCTAAACCTAACTCCTTTAAGCTTAAAATAGCATTTTAACAAATTCAGGACTTGTAAAAAGTTGTTTTCCTACCTTTTCAGGACATTCGGGTGAAATGTTAGGACATTGGGATCCTGATAATTTAGGAAAGCAATTGCGCACACACACACACACACACACACACACACACACAGCAGGGCAGGTTTAGGCTTGTCAGTGTATTGAGAGGTAGTGATATGGAGTTGAGACAGACATAGAGTCATTGCAAAGAGTCTTATGAAAGGCATGCTACTGGAGAGCAGGCATATTGCTGTTGGAGGATCACAAACTGTATCTGTGTGTTACAGCCGCAGGCTTCTTGGGCTGGGACACTCTCCCTCTCTCTTGTGCAGTAAGTCAGGGCTTAGGCCACTGACATCTCTCTGCCTTTCTTTTTAAATGCTTGGCCTACTTCAAAGGGCACACACACTCACTTTCACAAGCACAATGGTCAGACTGTACTCTTTGTTGGTAGGAGATCATGCTCCATCTGATCCATTGAATGGACTGGAGACTGGATATCATGACCAGTGGGAGTGTGGGGCTGGGCGGTGAGGTGTTAATGATGCCTGTCGTGTTCTGGTGGAGCCGGGGGTTAGTAGGCTGAGCCTCTCTCTGCTGTGGTGTTTGTGTCGTGGAGGGGAGATTCTCAGGCCTGGGGTGAATGTGTCTCCATGTGTCTCTGCCTAATGGGGTGCACTCTCCACATCTGGTCCTGGACTAGTTCTGGCTGCTGGGTGGGGGAGAAACTCTCAGATCTCCCCACTCTCCCCCTTTCTTCCCTGGCCATCTACAGCAGCAACGGAGCAAATGAAAGGAAAATAGAATTAAGATGGAGCCAGGCTGAGGAATGGAGAGGAGCTCAGGTTTACCTAGGCCTTTGTGTTTCTGTGTGTGTGTGCTGTGTGTGCGTGGCTGTGCCTCGTGCTTTGTGTGTGTGTGATACAGTATTTGTGCCTCTGCGTGTCTACCAACAGTATGTACGTGCCGTGGACATGATGTCCCTGTTTAGGTAAATGCCCATCTGATCTGTATGAATCATGTTCATGTTTGCAGGATTATCCACGAGGATGGCTTCTCTGGAGATGATGTGAAGCAGTACAAGCCTGTGGTCTACAGCAACACAATCCAGTCTCTGGCTGCCATCGTCCGTGCCATGGACACCCTGGGCCTGGAATATGGAGACAAGGAGAGAAAAGTGAGTCTCTCTACTACTCTATCTGTACACTGTAGCACCCGAAGGAATGGACTTCAACTAGACAGACAGACAGATACACACACACACATGCATACCCACTGTCACGCACATTAGTAAGTAGAGCATTGTGTGCTGTTACCACTGCATACTGTAGTGAACACCTCCCAAACACATTTATATCAACAAATACATTGTCACACACTGACAGACACACCAACATATTCACCCACAGGATTTTAACAAGTGAAACCAGTCAAAACACCCATCCATCCTTATCCATCTGTGAAAATCCATGACCTCAATGTTGTATCAGATAATTGGCCACAAGGCTCTGACAGGATATGGAACAGAGCACATTACTCTCGGCTTGTTGACTGGCTTCTATAAATCTCTTACTGAGAGAAGAAATGTAGATTCACACAACACACTATCTGTCTGTCTGTCTGTCTGTCTGTAAGTCTGTCTGTCTATAGTATTACTACTATTATTACCCAGCACCATGGAGATAAGCAGACAGGTTTCGAATTCTAATACTGCATTCAGACCATGATGAATGAACACTCAAGAAGAACATGAGGTGGATAAATGTGTTTAGTAGACATGTCACTTGTACTGTGCCATGATACGTTTATAGCAGCATTGTTACATTATGGTGGTGCCAACAATGATGATGAATGACAAAGATGGTGAGAATGGTTTGGGATTGGATATTGGTTCTATCCACAATGTTAAACTGCTGATAGCAGGATTGGAGTGTGAGCTGGAGGGTAAAGGGTCATGGGTCCATAGCTGTGTCAGTACATGGCTTCAGAGTGACCTTATTAAGAGGACAAGACAGGGTGAAGGAAGGTGTACAGTACGATATCTGAGCTGCCGTCCTAATGCCTCCTCTCACGTGTTGTGTTGGGGTTGGTTGGTATCTGTTCCCTTGCCGTGCTCTGTTCCCTCTCTAAAACAGGAGGGACACCACTGACTCTGACCTTTCCAGGAAGTCCTTTATATTTTAATCCAACCAATGCTATCAATACCATGGGACAAGGCCTCTGAAATATCCAGCTGCTATTGATTGTGATATTATCTGTTTCTGCTGCTAGAACCTGAGCCAGAGATGACAGGCCACAGGGGTTGTGTCCTTAGAAATACTATTCTCTATGGTTTTGCCATTCTCAGAGAAGTAATTTAGAGTGTGTGTGTGTGTGTGTGTGTGTGAGTGTGTGTTCGTGTGTGCATGCGGGAGTTTGTGTGCGTCCGTGCATGCATGCCTGTGTGTGTGTGTGTGTCTATGATCCAAAAGTAAACTCTCCAAAAGCTATTTGTGATATCGGTCGGAGGTCACTGTCCCCAGGTGGAGAATCTCTCTTCCTCTCCCTAATGGAGTGAGAGAACGAGGGACCGCCACAGAAAAAGAGATGATTAGCTGCCTCAGAGAGACGGGCGGGGAGAATTAGAGGAGAGAATGAGTGTGAGAGGGAGAAGAGAGAATGAAGGGTAGGTGAGTCCCTAAAAGGTGTGTCCTGTTGAGGACCCCTGTTTAGACTTGTATGTTAGTGTGAATGTGGGAGTGTTTCTCCATATAGCCTGTGTGTGCAGTAGAGGTTGACATGGGACTGAAAATGAATTCCTGTCCTGTCTTGTCCCTTAAATTTTTTTTCCCGTACTGTCCTGATCCTGCAACAGTTCTATAACCAAGGAACTTTCCTGTCCTTTCCAGTGGTCCGGTCCCGATAAAAATCACTCCTGTCCCATCCCATGCTAATTTTTACGCGCAGAAATAACTTCCTCCGTTAGCTGCTCGCCGGGATGGGCATTTGACATTTTTTGACTGTTCGAGGATTCGCATTATTTTTTTTTGAGTACTCGAATGGACAGGGTTTGTACGGTCATGAAAATCCTGGAAAAGTCGTGGAAGTTTAAAATGGTGTTTTCCAGGAAAATATTAAAATCTGAAAGGTTTTGAAAAAGTCATGGAAAATAATTTATTTTAATGTAATTTATTTAGGCACCGTTTTTAAATATTTTAACAATCTAATAAAAATCAGCCAGGCTCGGAATTACACTTTAGCACGTCTGTTTGCTGCGCATCACCTGCATGTGTGCGAGAAGAGTGGGTCGTTGCTCAAGGAGAGTGAGGCAGTCGGACAATGCAGCAGCAGGCAGGCCTAGCCTATAAAATATGATAGAGAACAGACTTACTAGGTAGGTAGACAATTCAAAACATACAGTGGGGAGAACAAGTATTTGATACACTGCCTATTTTGCAGGTTTTCCCTACTTACAAAGCATGTAAAGGTCTGTCATTTCTATCATAGGTACACTTCAACTGTGAGAGACGGAATCTAAAAAAAATATCCAGAAAATCACATTGTATGATTTTTAAGTAATTCATTTGCATTTTATTGCATGACATAAGTATTTGATACATCAGAAAAGCAGAACTTAATATTTGGTACAGAAACCTTTGTTTGGAATTACAGAGATCATATGTTTCCTGTAGTTCTTGACCAGGTTTGCACACACTTCAGCAGGGATTTTGGCCCACTCCTCCATACAGACCTTCAGGTTTCAGGGCTGTCGCTGGGCAATACAGACTTTCAGCTCCCTCCAAAGATTTTCTATTGGGTTCAGGTCTGGAGACTGGCTAGGCCACTCCAGGACCTTGAGATGCTTCTTACGGAGCCACTCCTTAGTTGCCCTGGCTGTGTGTTTCGGGTCGTTGTCATGCTGGAAGACCCAGCCACGACCCATCTTCAATGCTCTTACTGAGGGAAGGAGGTTGTTGGCCAAGATCTCGTGATACATGGCCCCATCCATCCTCCCCTCAATACGGTCCAGTCGTCCTGTCCCCTTTGCAGAAAAGCATCCCCCAAAGAATGATGTTTCCACCCTCCATGCTTCACGGTTGGGATGGTGTTCTTGGGGTTGTACTCATCCTTCTTCTTCCTCCAAACACGCCGAGTGGAGTTTAGACCAAAAAGCTCTATTTTGTCTCATCAGACCACATGACCTTCTCCCATTCCTCCTCTGGATCATCCATTGGCAAACTTCAGACGGGCCTGGACATGCGCTGGCTTGAGCAGGGGGACCTTGCGTGCGCTGCAGGATTTTAATCCATGACGGCGTAGTGTGTTACTAATGGTTTTCTTTGAGACTGTGGTCCCAGCTCTCTTCAGGTCATTGACTAGGTCCTGCTGTGTAGTTCTGGGCTGATCCCTCACCTTCCTCATGATCATTGATGCCCCACGAGGTGAGATCTTGCATGGAGCCCCAGACCGAGGGTGATTGACCGTCATCTTGAACTTCTTCCATGTTCTAATAATTGCGCCAAGAGTTGTTGCCTTCTCCACCAAGCTGCTTGCCTATTGTCCTGTAGCCCATCCCAGCCTTGTGCAGGTCTACCATTTTATCCCCTGATGTCCTTACACAGCTTTCTGGTCTTGGCCATTGTGGAGAGGTTGGAGTCTGTTTGATTGAGTGTGTGGACAGGTGTCTTTTATACAGGTAACGAGTTTAAACAGGTGCAGTTAATACAGGTAATGAGTGGAGAACAGGAGGGCTTCTTAAAGAAAAACTAACAGGTCTGTGAGAGCCGGAATTCTTACTGGTTGGTAGGTGATCAAATACTTATGTCATGCAATAAAATGCAAATAAATTATTTAAAAATCATACCATGTGATTTTCTGGAGTTTGCCAATGACCATCTGGATGATCCAGAGGAGGAATGGGAGAAGGTCATGTGGTCTGATGAGACAAAAATAGAGCTTTTTGGTCTAAACTCCACTCGCTGTGTTTGGAGGAAGAAGAAGGATGAGTACAACCCCAAGAACACCATCCCAACCGTGAAGCATGGAGGTGGAAACATCATTCTTTGGGGATGCTTTTCTGCAAAGGGGACAGGACGACTGCACCGTTTTGAGGGGAGGATGGATGGGGCCATGTATCGCGAGATTTTGGCCAACAACCTTCTTCCCCTCAGTAAGAGCATTGAAGATGGGTCGTGGCTGGGTCTTCCAGCATGACAACGACCGAAACACACAGCCAGGGCAACTAAGGAGTGGCTCCGTAAGAAGCATCTCAAGGTCCTGGAGTGGCCTAGCCAGTCTCCAGAGCTGAACCCAATAGAAAATCTTTGGAGGGAGCTGAAAGTCAGTATTGCCCAGCGACAGCCCCGAAACCTGAAGGATCTGGAGAAGGTCTGTATGGAGGAGTGGGCCAAAATCCCTGCTGCAGTGTGTGCAAACCTGGTCAAGACCTACAGGAAACGTATGATCTCTGTAATTGCAAACAAAGGTTTCTGTACCAAATATTAAGTTCTGCTTTTCTGATGTATCAAATACTTATGTCACGCAATAAAATGCAAATTAATTACTTAAAAATCATATAATGTGATTTTCTTGATTTTTGTTTTAGATTCCGTCTCTCACAGTTGAAGTGTACCTATGATAAAAATTACAGACCTCTACATGCTTTGTAAGTAGGAAAACCTGCAAAATCGGCAGTGTATCAAATACTTGTTCTCCCCACTGTATCTTGTACCCTCTAGTTAACTGTTAAGCTATACATGTTTTTGTCATGTCATCAATGTCCCAAAAAACTTTCCACCGACACTCGCGAATAAGGCCATACAAAGTTTATTTACTTTTTAAACGATTCATATGATTAATTAAAACAAATATATATTTTTAAATTGGGGGGGGGTAGATCAGCTTTAATATTTCAGATAGATTGTAACTTCCAATCCCCCATATGTTTTTTTCTCGCAAATATATATATATATATATACACACACACATACTTATACATACTGTGATGTCACGAGAGGCTGTGTCCTGGAGGGACGTTACATCCCCCTGAGATGGCTGCAAACCCAGACAGCTATGGCTCCATCTGCTGGTATGGTCGGGAACTCCAACCCTCTATGGCCAATCTTCCCACGCAGCTGAAACCAATCAGGAGCTGATGAGCTGAAGGTTTGTTGAAGGGAAGAGACACGGTCTCCAAGCGGGGCTCTCTGGAGGACAAGAGTGCTGCACGTCCACTTCCATGAGGAACCATACACACGACGGCGGGGGTGGTTGATTCCCTCCCCGTCCCTGTCCTAATTGGACGAGACTGCCCAGCCTTTTACCCACTCTGGAGAGAGTCTCAGGAGAGGATAACCCGAGTACCTCGGAAACGGAGAGGCAAGACTCATCCTGGGAAGGCTCCGGTGCAATCCTCCGAGTTACTCACTCCCGCCCGGGCTCGGATAGGGATGGCAGGTGCCCAGACCGACACAGAGACGGAGCTACAGAATCTGGACAAAGAACTGTCTGGTCTGAAGGGGACCGCTGAGAGGTATCGTTTGTTAAAGCAACAGTTAGACATGAAGACAGAAGAGTTAGATATCCTCCAGGCTAAACTCCAACAGAGCTCCTTCCTAAGCAACAGGAGGAGCTGGAGAGGCTGCGCAGGACCATCGAGGAGTGTGAGGAGACCCTGCGCCGTAGTAAGGAGGTCCAGAAGAAGGCAGAGGAGAAGTACAAGGTATTGGAGAACAAGATGAAGAATGCGGAGGCAGAGAGAGAGAAGGAACTGAAAGCTGCTCAACAGAAGCTAAACTCTGCTAAAACCAAGGCTGATGCGTTCAGTAAGAAACTCAAGGAGAGACAACAGGAGGCTGAGTCCCTGGTCCTAGAGTTGGAGGAGTTGAAGAGAGAGCAGTCTGGCAAGCACCACGGCAATGCGGACGCCCTCTCCCGGCGTGATGCCTTCTTCGCTGCCTTTACCCGACGAGGGCGTCGGTCCCGAGAGGGGGATGTGTGATGTCACGAGAGGCTGTGTCCTGGAGGGACGTTACATCCCCTGAGATGGCTGCAAACCCAGACAGCTATGGCTCCATCTGCTGGTATGGTCGGGAACTCCAACCCTCTATGGCCAATCTTCCCACGCAGCTGAAACCAATCAGGAGCTGATGAGCTGAAGGTTTGTTGAAGGGAAGAGACACGGTCTCCAAGCGGGGCTCTCTGGAGACAAGAGTGCTGCACGTCCACTTCCATGAGGAATATAAGGATTTGGAGATACTTACCTTTGGGAAATACTCACCTTTGGATATATACACCTGTGGAAATACGTGTGGGACATTTGGAAGGACGTTTTGCTGGGTTGGCCACTAGCTGCAACGTGGAAGACAGTAAGACTGGGGAAAAGTTATTTGAGCAAGGGGAGAGTTATGATTTTGGATGTGGAAGAGACATCCCTGAACTGTTAACCCTTAAGAGCCACCAGAGAACAGAATTGTGTTATACTTTCGTTAGTTTCCCCAAGACCTTTAATAAAATCCTTGTTTTGGTTGAACCTGGTCTCCTTGCACTACTTGAGCAATCCCGCTGAAAGCTGTGTAGCCTCTCGTGACATCACAATACATACATACATACATACACACACATATATTTATTAATTAATTTTTTAGTCATTTTAGCAGACACTCTTATCCAGAGCGACTTACATGAGCAATTAGGGTTAAGTGCCTTGCTCAAGGGCACATCGACAGATTTTTCACCTAGTCGGCTCGGGGATTAGAACCAGCGACCTTTCAGTTACTGGCACAACGCTCTTAACCACTAAACTACCTGCCGCCCCCATATATATACATATCCTTTTAAAAATTATATTTCCCTTCATTATCTTCCAACCCCACCACCCCTTCCCCAATTGGAGTAAACTAGTGAACAACAACGCGTAGGCCTCTACTTCCAGCCCATACATACTATATAAATTTTATGGACACAGTCAAATTCTACAATAATTATATTTTGTTTGTTTTTGCTCCTGAACTTCCTCCGATCATTTTCATGATGTCCATCTGGTTTGCTTCTATATGCCATATTTTTCTAACTGTGCTCTTTCACAAAAGCTCTCAACCTATAACCTATATACAGTGGGGAGAACAAGTATTTGATACACTGCCGATTTTGCAGGTTTTCCTACTTACAAAGCATGTAGAGGTCTGTAATTTTTATCATAGGTACACATCAACTGTGATAGACGGAATCTAAAACTGTCACGATCGTCGTAGGGAACAGACCAAGGCGCAGCGTGATGAACGAACATGTTTAAACTTTATTATCTTTAGTGATAATAGACAACAATAAACAAAACAAGAAAACGACTCGTGAAGTCCACGGTAACAATGACCAACACGGAACAAGAACCCACAAACACAAAGGGAAAACAGACAGTTTAAATATGGCTCCCAATCAGAGACAACCAATGACAGCTGACACTCGTTGCCTCTGATTGGGAGTCACTCTAGCCAACATAGAAATAAACACAACAGAATGAACACACCCTGGCTCAACATATAGAGTCCCAGAGCCAGGGTGTGACAGCTACCCCCTAAAGGCGCGGACTGCGACCGCGCCTCAACTTGAACAAAACAGGGGAGGGTTGGGTGGGCATTCCTCCTCGGCGGCGGTTCTGGCTCCGGCCTTGCCCACCACCCTCCAATAAACCCCCATAGCGCCCCCTGGTCCAGTCTGGCCCCGGTGGCTGGAGCGGAACTGGACGCAGCAGGAGCGGTTAGCTTCAGCTCCGTAGTGGAGCAGTTGACCGGTACCTTACCAGGCACCGGTGACCCAGGCACGGGTTGTGCTGGACTGACGACGCGCACCCCTGGCTTGGTGCGTGGAGGAGGAACGGGCCTTACCAGGCTGACGACGCCGACCCCTGGCTTGGTGCGTGGAGGAGGAACGGCCTTACCAGGCTGACGACTCGCACCCCCTGGCTTAGGTGCGAGTAGCACGAACAGGCCGGGCCGGCTGGCGTACGCCGCACCCCCTGGCTTGGTGCGTGGAGCCGAACGGAGCCGGACCGGGCTGACGACGCACCTGGCTTGGTGCGTGGAGTAGGACCAGGCCGGACCGGGCTGACGACTCGCACCCTGGCTTGGTGCGTGGAGTAGGGACAGGCCGGACCGGGCTGGCGACGCACACCGTAGGCTTGGTGCGTGGAGCAGGGACAGGCCGGACTGGGCTGGCGACGCACACCGTAGGCTTGGGGCGAGGAGCAGGGACAGGCCGGACTGGGCTGGCGACGCACACCGTAGGCTTGGGGCGAGGAGCAGGGACAGGCCGGACCGGGCTGGCGACGCACACCGTAGGCTTGGTGCGTGGAGCAGGGACAGGCCGGACCGGGCTGGCGACGCACACCGTAGGCTTGGTGCGTGGAGCATGGACAGGCCGGACCGGGCTGGCGACGCACACCGTAGGCTTGGTGCGTGGAGCAGGGACAGGCCGAACCGGGCTGTGGAGACGGATAGGAGACCTGGAGTGAAGAGCGGCCACAACCCGTCCTGGCTGAATGCCTACCCTCACACACTCTGTGTGAGGCATCCGCACAGGGCGTACAGGGCTGTGTACCCGTACTGGCATAACAGCACGTGACACTGGAGCAGGATATCCGGGACCGCGGAGAGGCATTGGAGACCACGAGCGTTGAGCCAGCACACTCCGTCCTGGCTGCATACCCCCCTTCGCACGACACGTGTGGGGTGCTCGCACAGGACGTACAGGACTATGCCGGACCACTCGTGGAACAGTACGCCGCTCCGCATGCCGCGGAACCTGCCCCGTCCCATGCTGCCATGCCTGAGTACGGGACGTTGGTTCCGCTCTCCATCCAGGCTCCGCCAACCTGCCTTCTGGCCCCCCTAACCCGGTGGCCTCCTCTCCAAATCGCCCTGTGGCAGCCTCCTGCTGCCCAGCCGCCCATGCCGTGTGCCCCCCCCTAAACATTTTTTGGGGTTGCCTCTCGTCCGTCCGACGATGACACTGCTGACGCCGCTGCTCCTCTCTTGCCAGGGCCTTAATCCTAGCCCAAGGTCCCTTGCCCCCGAGCATGTCCTCCCAGGACCACGATTTGCCCACCTGGGCCATCGCCAACCTCTCCATCTCCTTTCCCGGTGCTTCCTCCCATGTCCAGTCCAAGATCTGCCCCTGGACACGCTGCTTGGTCCTTTTATGGTGGGTTCTTCTGTCACGATCGTCGTAGGGAACAGACCAAGGCGCAGCGTGATGAACGAACATGTTTAAACTTTATTATCTTTAGTGATAATAGACAACAATAAACAAAACAAGAAAACGACTCGTGAAGTCCACGGTAACAATGACCAACACGGAACAAGAACCCACAAACACAAAGGGAAAACAGACAGTTTAAATATGGCTCCCAATCAGAGACAACCAACGACAGCTGACACTCGTTGCCTCTGATTGGGAGTCACTCTAGCCAACATAGAAATAAACACAACAGAATGAACACACCCTGGCTCAACATATAGAGTCCCAGAGCCAGGGTGTGACAAAAACAAAAATCCAGAAAATCACATTGTATGATTTTTAAGTAATTAATTTGCATTTTATTGCATGACATAAGTATTTGATCACCTACCAACCAGTAAGAATTCCGGCTCTCACAGACCTGTTAGTTTTTCTTTAAGAAGCCCTCCTGTTCTTCACTCATTACCTGTATTAACTGCACCTGTTTGGACTCGTTACCTGTATAAAAGACACCTGTCCACACACTCAATCAAACAGACTCCAACCTCTCCACAATGGCCAAGACCAGAGAGCTGTGTAGGGACATCAGGGATAAAATGGTAGACCTGCACAAGGCTGGGATGGGCTACAGGACAATGGGCAAGCAGCTTGGTGAGAAGGCAACAACTGTTGGCGCAATTATTAGAAAATGGAAGAAGTTCAAGATGACGGTCAATCACCCTCGGTCTGGGGCTCCATGCAAGATCTCACCTCGTGGGGCATCAATGATCATGAGGAAGGTGTGGGATCAGCCCAGAACTACTACGGCAGGACCTGGTCAATGACCTGAAGAGATCTGGGACCACAGTCTCAAAGAAAACCATTAATAACACACTACGCCGTCATGGATTAAATCCTGCAGGCGCACGCAAGGTCCCCCTGCTCAAGCCAGCGCATGTCCAGGCCCGTCTGAAGTTTGCCAATGACCATCTGGATGATCCAGAGGAGGAATGGGAGAAGGTCATGTGGTCTGATGAGACAAAAATATAGCTTTTTGGTCTAAATTCCACTCGCCGTGTTTGGAGGAAGAAGAAGGATGAGTACAACCCCAAGAACACCATCCCAACCGTGAAGCATGAAGGTGGAAACATCATTCTTTGGGGATGCTTTTCTGCAAATGGGACAGGACGACTGCACCGTATTGAGGGGAGGATGGATGGGGCCATGTATCGCGAGATCTTGGCCAACAACCTCCTTCCCTCAGTAAGAGCATTGAAGATGGGTTGTGGCTGGGTCTTCCAGCATGACAACAACCCGAAACACACAGCCAGGGCAACTGGAGTGGCTCCGTAAGAAGCATCTCAAGGTCCTGGAGTGGCCTAGCCAGTCTCCAGACCTGAACCCAATAGAAAATCTTTGGAGGGAGCTGAAAGTCCGTATTGCCCAGCGACAGCCCCGGAAACCTGAAGGATCCGGATAAGTTCTGTATGGAGGAGTGGGCCAAAATCCCTGCTGCAGTGTGTGCAAACCTGGTCAAGACCTACAGAAACGTATGATCTCTGTAATTGCAAACAAGGTTTCTGTACCAAATATTAAGTTCTGCTTTTCTGATGTATCAAATACTTATGTCATGCAATAAAATGCAATTAATTACTTAAAAATCATACAATGTATTTTCTGGATTTTTGTTTTAGATTCCGTCTCTCACAGTTGAAGTGTACCTATGATAAACATTACAG
>NW_025537859.1:0-23758 GCF_020615455.1 Coregonus clupeaformis | reverse complement strand
ATATATATATATATATATATATATTTTTTTGTTTAACACTTTTTTGGTTACCACATGATTCCCTATGAGTGTTATTTCACTTAGTTTTGATGTCTTAGTAAAAATAAAGAAAAACCCTTGAATGAGTATGTGTCCAAACTTTTGACTGGTACTGTATATACATATATATACTGTAGATAGATGTAAGATATAGATACAGTGGGGAAAAAGTATTTAGTCAGCCACTAATTGTGCAGAAAAGTTCTCACATTAAAAAGATGAGAGAGGCCTGTAATTTTCATCATAGGTACACGTCAACTATGACAGACAAATTGAGAGAAAAAATCCAGAAAATCACATTGTAGGATTTTTAATGAATTTATTTGCAAATTATGGTGGAAAATAAGTATTTGGTCACGTACAAACAAGCAAGATTTCTGGCTCTCACAGACCTGTAACTTCTTATTTAAGAGGCTCCTCTGTCCTCCACTCGTTACCTGTATTAATGGCACCTGTTTGAACTTGTTATCAGTATAAAAGACACATGTCCACAACCTCAAACAGTCACCTCCAAACTCCACTATGGCCAAGACCAAAGAGAGCTGTCAAAGGACACCAGAAACACAATTGCAGACCTGCACCAGGCTGGGAAGACTGAATCTGCAATAGGTAAGCAGCTTGGTTTGAAGAAATCAACTGTGGGAGCAATTATTAGAAATGGAAGACATACAAGACCACTGATAATCTCCCTCGATCTGGGGCTCCACAGCAAGATCTCACCCTGTAATCAAAAATGATCACAAGAACGGTGAGTAAAAATCCCAGAACCACACGGGTGAATGACCTGCAGAGAGCTGGGACCAAAGTAACAAAGCCTACCATCAGTAACACACTACGCCGCCAGGGACTCAAATCCTGCAGCACCAGACGTGTCCCCCTGCTTAAGCCAGTACATGTCCAGGCCCGTCTGAAGTTTTCTAGAGTGCATTTAGATGATCCAGAAGAGGATTGGGAGAATGTCATATGGTCAGATGAAACCAAAATATAACTTTTTGGTAAAAACTCAACTCGTCGTGTTTGGAGGACAAAGAATTCCGAGTTGCATCCAAAGAACACATTTACATTACATTTACATTTACGTCATTTAGCAGACGCTCTTATCCAGAGCGACTTACAAGTTGGTGCATTCACCCTATAGCCAGTGGGATAACCACTACGTTTTTATTTATTTTTTATTATTATTATTATTTCTTTTAGGGGGTAGAAGGATTACTTTATCCTATCCCAGGTATTCCTTAAAGAGGTGGGGTTTCAAATGTCTCCGGAAGGGGTGGTGAGTGGCTCCGCTGTCCAGGCGTCGTGAGGGAGCTTGTTCCACCATTGGGGTGCCAGAGCAGCGGTCAGTTTTGACTGGGCTGAGCGGGAAATATGCTTCCGCAGAGGAAGGGAGCCAGCAGGCCAGAGGTGGAAGAACGCAATGCCCTCGTTTGGGTGTAGGGACTGATCAGAGCTTGAAGGTACAGAGGTGCCGTTCCCCTCACAGCTCCATAGGCAAGCACCATGGTCTTGTAACAGATGCGAGCTTCAACTGGAAGCCAGTGGAGTGTGCGTATGAGCGGGGGTGACGTGAGAGAACCGGGAAGGTTGAACACCAGACGGGCTGCGGCATTCTGGATGAGTTGTAGGGTTTAATGGCACAGGCAGGGAGCCCAGCCAACAGCGAGTTGCAGTAATCCAGACGGAGATGACAAGTGCCTGGATTAGGACCTTGCCGCTTCTGTGTAAGGCAGGGTCGTACTCTCCAATGTTGTAGAGCATGAACCTGCAGGATCGGGTCACCGCCTTGATGTTAGCGGAGAACGACAGGGTGTTGTCCAGGGTCACGCCAAGGCTCTTCGCACTCTGGGAGGAGGACACAACAGAGTTGTCAACCGTGATGGCGAGATCGTGGAACGGGCAGTCCTTCCCCGGGAGGAAGAGCAGCTCCGTCTTGCCAGGTTCAGCTTGAGGTGGTGATCCGTCATCCATACTGATATGTCTGCCAGACATGCAGAGATGCGATTCGCCACCTGGTTATCAGAAGGGGGAAAGGAGAAGATTAGTTGTGTATCGTCAGCGTAGCAATGATAGGAGAGGCCATGTGAGGATATGACAGAGCCAAGTGACTTGTGTATAGGGAGAATAGGAGAGGGCCTAGAACTGAGCCCTGGGGGACACCAGTGGTGAGAGTACGTGGTGCGGAGACAGCTTCTCGCCACGCCACTTGGTAGGAGCGACCGGTCAGGTAGGACGCAATCCAGGAGTGAGCCGCGCCGAGATGCCCAGCTCGGAGAGGGTGGGAGAGGAGGATCTGATGGTTCACAGTATCAAAGGCAGCAGACAGGTCTAGAAGGACAAGAGCAGAGGAGAGAGAGTTAGCTTTAGCAGATGCGGAGAGCCTCCGTGACACAGAGCAGAGCAGTCTCAGTTGAATGACCAGTCCTGAAACCTGACTGGTTTGGATCAAGAAGGTCATTCTGAGAGAGATAGCAAGAGAGTTGGCTAAAGACGGCACGCTCAATAGCTTTGGAAAGAAAAGAAAGAAGGGATACTGGTCTGTAGTTGTTGACATCAGTGGGATCACCATACCTACTGTGAAGCATGGGGGGTGGGAAACATCATGCTTTTGGGGCTGTTTTTCTGCAAAGGGACCAGGACGACTGATCCGTGTAAAGGAAAGAATGAATGGGGCCATGTATCGTGAGATTTTGAGTGAAAACCTCCTTCCATCAGCAAGGGCATTGAAGATGAAACGTGGCTGGGTCTTTCAGCATGACAATGATCCCAAACACACCGCCCGGAACGAAGGAGTGGCTTCGTAAGAAGCATTTCGGTCCTGGAGTGGCCTAGCCAGTCTCCAGATCTCAACCCCATAGAAAATCTTTGGAGGGGAGTTGAAAGTCCGTGTTGCCCAGCGACAGCCCCAAAACGTCACTACTCTAGAGGAGATCTGCATGGAGGAATGGGCCAAAATACCAGCAACAGTGTGTGAAAACCTTGTAAGACTTACAGAAAACGTTTGACCTGTGTCATTGCAACAAAGGGTATATAACAAAGTATTGAGAAACTTTTGTTATTGACCAAATACTTATTTTCCAGCATAATTTGCAAATAAATTCATTAAAAATCCTACAATGTGATTTTCTGGAGAAAAAAAATCTCATTTTTTCTGTCATAGTTGACGTGTACCTATGATGAAAATTACAGGCCTCTCTCATCTTTTTAAGTGGGAGAACTTGCACAATTGGTGGCTGACTAAATACTTTTTTCCCCCACTGTATATAGTTCAGTTTCACACTCGCGATCCCCTAAAACCTTCTCACAACCCCCACTTTGAGAACCACTGATCTATAAGTTATTTATTCAGTGATTTTCTTCTTTGTCTAATATGTATGTGCTTATTCATGCACAGCTAGGATGTTGCTGGGCCCAGTACAGGCAGTTTGGTCCCCACATCTTCTGATCCAAGTGATGCTAGATCAAGTGCAGTGGAGGTAGGGAGACAACACTTACATAGCTCTCTGAAATTAGATGTTCTGGTCCCGCTTGGTCAGTTCAGAGTAATGATCGGAGACCTCTATGTTGATAAATGTGTTTGTTTTTCTTAATATATTTTGTAATTTTGTATATTGTATGTGTTTGATGTATTTATGCAGGGCTCATCTTTAAAATAGACCCTAGTCTCAGTATGACTTCCCGTTCAATATAAAGGTTAAATAAAAAATGTTTTACAATAAAAACACACAGAGAGAGAGAGAGAGACGCTGACAAAGATGCTGCCAGTTTCTTAATACTTTGGCTCAATATTTGGCCTATATATGTAATTAACCCTTAGGTAGGGTGGAACACATGGGATATGACAGGCATTCATTTGCAATATAAAGGGAAAGGGGGATACCTAGTCAGTTGTACAACTGAATGCATTCAACTGAAATGTGTCTTCCACATTTTTAACCCAACCCCCCTCTGAATCAGAGAGACTGCTTTAATCGACATCACGTCATCGGCGCCCGTGGAACAGTGGGTTAAGTGCCTTCTCAGGGGCAGAATGACAGATTTTTACCTTTAATATACAGTAAGTAGTTAGGCTGTTATAAGGTATTATGAGCCAATGGTCACCTATTATGCATTGATTTAGTGATTTGTCTTCTTTGCCTGATAAATTTGTTTTTATTCATTCACAACTAGGATGTTGCTCGGCCCCTCATGTTGCTGGTGCCCTCATCTTCTGGTCCCAGTGATGCTAGGCTTAGCACAGACAGCTCAGCTGCTGCAGTGGGTCATGTGCAGTGGAGGTGGGAGACAACCCCATAGAGAGAGACGCACACTGACAGACCCGGGTCAATACTGCTGCAACTATATATTGTATTGCACATCCCAGCATATTCTGTAGTATTCACAGTATATTCATAGTATATTCTGCATATTCTTATTCTGTAAGACACACAGATGTGAACTGCCAGTTCCTTAATATGTACATAGTAATTAACACTAGGGTATGGGGGAGCACATTACATATGACACAATAATCTTAATCATGTCTACATATAAACACACTTAAAAACTGCAAATTAGTTCATGTGTGTTCCCCCATAATTGTCTAATAAGTGTATTTATTAATTCACAACTAGGATGATGCTAGGCCTAGCACAGACAGTGATGCAGATAATGATCTCCTCAGGCCCATCATTAAGTTGAGGGAAGAAAGCAGGTAATTGAGGAAAATCACCCAGAAAATTCAACTTTTGACTGGTTTGCACGGCCTAAATCAACAGATCGACTTGTTTTTCACCTACCATCCCAAGTAAGCATCCATGAATGCTGTTGTAAAGAAAGTATTTCAGTGTGATGATGGCACAAATTGGAAGTGGCTGACATACTGTGAGAAATCGCACATTATATTGTTCAGTTTGTATTGCATATGCCAAGCCCGCTGATAGTGGCAATCCATTTATTGTTCGAATGAAAGATTGGAGGCATATCCATCAGATAATTGAAGAGCATCAAAAACGTGTTATCCACAGAGATTGTGCAGAAGCATACTTCTCGAGGGCCAGCAAAGCCAACATTAACCATTTACTTCGACGGCAGGCAAGAGGCATCAGGTGCTGGAACATGTTGTGGATGTTGTAAAGGTGATAGGTAAGCAGGGGCTAAGCTACAGGGGGTCCCAGTCTAAGGCTGCATATACTTTGGAGGACATCTTTGTAGATCATCAAAACTTTTTGGAGTTTATTCTTCTAATCAGCAAGTACGACATCTGCCTGCAAGGAGCCAAGGATGCTTTGGATGCTTTGCCAAGGATGCTTTGGATTCTTCGATGACACAAAAATGCACTGTTTGTGGATGTGATTATCACATTGACAGCTATTGAAGAGATGGCAAGTCAAAAGCCAACTGTACATGTCAAGGCCATAGCATTAACCGAGGCCCTTATCAAGTAAGAGACAATCCTCACTGCCCAAAAATGTCTGTCTAAATTTGAGAAAACAACCCTTCTCTCCAAGTACCTACAAACCAGCAGCATGGACATCCTGACAGCACATCGAATGGTATTGGGCACACAAGAGGCTCTGCAAAAGGAATGTGAGGGACTTCGATGCTGTGAAGAGGGCAGCAGGCAGCTTTGTGCAGTGGGCCACTGCTAAGATGCAAGAACCGGAGGAAGACACCGAACTGGAAGTGCAGGCCGAGCTGCCTCAGAAAAGGAAAAGGAAGACCATGCCTGGGGAGTTGACTCAGGATGAGACTGAGAGAGATGCAGAGAGGGCCTACAAGACTAAAGTGCACTATGTCATCATGGATACAGTCACTGAGAGCATCGTCGAGCTTTCTGACACACGGCACATTGTACGCAGACTTTGCATAGCTAGACCCCAGAAGCTTCTCAGAGATCAGAAATAATGGATTGCCCCAGAAATCACTTGCAGAACTAAGCAAACTCTTACTTAAGTTTGACAGCCGAGCAACTGTCGACACTTTGCAGTGTGAGTTGACTAGTCTTGCCGGTCAATGGGAGAGACTAAAAACATCAGCAGTGGAGGAGTCCAAAACCAGGATTTTGAGTGAGATACCTACGGATGGAAATTATGAAGAACAAGTGAGATGATCAATACAAGTTGTTCAACATGTAAGAACTGTGCTGTAAGTTGTTTTCAACTTCTACAGCGGTACAACAGATGCTTACCATGTTATAAGCCTGGGGTACAAGTTCCTACTCACCCTGTCTGTCACCCAGGTAGCCTGTGAGAGGAGCATCTCAAATTCATTGAAAATTGACTCAGGAGTACCCTATCCAACGATCACTTGGGAGGCATTTATGCTGATGGCAACTAAAAGGAGATACGCATCGCCCTGAAGAGTGAACTGCCGACGCCTGCTGACAATTGGGTAGGGCATAGTGAGAGCAGAGGAGAACAAGAAGAAGCACAGGCAGACAGGAAGAGTGACAGACAGTGACAATATAGGAGAACAATGAGAATCACAGACAGACAGAGAAATGTGGGCTGTCGGCTGGTGTTGCTAAAATGCCAGGGCTGAATTTTTGTTCCAGTCTGCCCCTGCTCTGGAGGGCAAGATAATGTGTATACTGGCAAGGCATGAACAAACAGGTTAATACATTAATAGAAAAGTGTGACATCTGCAGGTCTGTTGATGCAAAACAACAAAAGGAGACACTGTCCACATGAGCTGCCTAACCGACCATGGGAAAAGATAGGCACAGACCTGTTTCTTTGACAACAGAGATGATCTGATTACAGTGGATTACTTTTACAATTTATAGGAAATGGACTACTTACCTGACAAAGTCCACCACTGTGATCCACAATTTTATATCACACTTTGCAATGCAAGGGATAGTATACCAGACATCTGTTTCTCTGATAATGGACCTCAGTATTCCTCGCAGGATTTCAAAAGATTTTGCGAACTATGGGAATTCGAACATAAGACTCGTCACCTGGTTACCCTCAAAAGAGATAAAACAAACAAGCCAAGGTCTGATACCAAATAAAAAAAAACAAGCAACCTACTATGTCAGAAATGCTCAGGACAAGTGTTAGAATCCAACCTGTGGAACCACACATTCTGGAGAAAAAGTAACAGTGCTGAAATCTGTGGACGACAGATCATACCAAGTTCAACTTGACACTGGAGGTGTTCTGAAGAGGAATCGTCGCCATCTCAGATGAGATCATAACCCAACCACAGAGCAAAGTCAACCTGGGACTGTCGGGACAAACAGACTAACAGAGACTGTTTTGACTCCAGATAGTGCTACTGGTGACACACAAAACAGTGGTGACGCACAGAATGCTGTCACTACCAGATCTGGCCGCACAGTAGTCAGGCCAGAGTACCTGAAAGACTTTGAACATTGACTTTGGAAAGAAAAACCAACAGAAAAGTCACAAAAAAATTACAATTGAAAAGGGAATAGAATATGAGTGATAGCTGACCCTAAAGAAAAAGAGAAGAGGGAAATGTGAAAATGTTTGAAACGGTTTTGTTTTATTGTCACTGGAAGTTAAGATATAGTTTTACTGTATTCATTGATATTGAGTAATTCTGACAGTTTTGTGACACTGTATATGTCACAAACGAGGCTCTCGCTGTTCCTCCTGCTCACCACCAGAGGGAACCCTCTCCTGAGTATTAAACCCCTGAACTTCATTTCCCACATACCTGGCTCTGATTACCGTTGCACCTGACTCCCATTAGTAGACTATTTAGGTGCTCTCTTTCTCTCTCTCTTTGCGAAGTCTTGTTAGCCCTGGTGATCATTGCTGTGCGTTTTCTCCTGTGTCTGTCTACCCGTGGATTTACTCTGGACTGTTTTCCCTCCTTGATTGTTTGCTGTCTGCCTTGGACTATATTCCTTATTGGACTTATTGTTGTAGCTTGCTGCCTGCACTTACCTTATGCCTGTACCTGGATTACGAGTTGCCTTTTCCCTACTGCTGTGTCTGCTGGCGATTGACCCTGTTTGTACAACCAAGCTTGGAATAAAACTGCAAATGGATCCTCACTCTCCTGGAGCGTCATTACAGAAGACTTCGCCAACACACGATCCAGCAGCTCTGGTTCAGATGTCCACGGAGATCTCCACTCCAGCTAACCAACTCGCCATTCATCAACAGCAGCTAACCCATTTAACTACAGTAACAGAGGAACTCGTCAGGACGCTTACAAAGGTTGCCGGTGTCGCTACCGAACCCAGCCCTCCTCAACTGAACGCGAGTGTGGGCGCTTCTCCACCACCGTCACTCACAGTTAACCCACGTCTGGCTCTCCCTGATAAATTCAACGGCAACCCAACTAAAAGTAAGGGGATTTCTATTGCAATGTTCATTATTCATTGATCAACAACCAGCGATGTATGTCTCCGATGCCAGCAAGATTTCCTTGGTATGCTCACTCCTCACTGACAAGGCGTTAGAGTGGGTGACGGCGGTTTGGAGAGAGGATGGCACTGCTTTCCCATCGTTTGGTACCTTTCTTCAACGCTTCGGGAAATATTTGAACACCCGGAGGGAGGTATGAGAGCTGATGACCGACTACTGGCGTTGAGCCAGGGCAGGAATACCGCAGCAGAATATGCTTTGACATTTCGCACTCTAGCAGCTCAAACCGACTGGGTGGAGAGCACACTTAAACTGCTCTTTCGCAAGGGACTCAGCTTGGAGTTGCAATCCGAACTGGCCTGCCGAGATGAAGGGAGATCGCTGAATCAATTCATCGAACTAACCATTCAGATTGATAATCTGATTCGTTCACGTCGTCCACTCAGAACGGTACCCACCAGCATACAATACCCGGTCACTCTGTCTCAAACTGAACCCATGCAGCTCGGATATACTCACCTGACTCCGGAAGAACGAGAACGCCGCATACGTCAACATCTCTGCCTCTATTGTGGTCAACCGGGCCATCTGAGGGCGTTTTGCCCCACCAGACCACCTCCTCGTAATCCCTCTTCGGTGAGTCCTTGTGTTCAAGCACATCACTCCAGTTCCTGCATCAAAGTACCTATAGTATTATCTCTAGAGGGCAATCAGATATCCACATCAGCTCTATTAGACTCAGGAGCAGCCGGGAACTTTATGTCTCACGAGTTTGCCCAACAACAACAATTCCCATTAATCTCCTGTAACTCTCAATTGGCAGTGGAGGCGCTAGATGGACGGCCTCTCGGCGATGGGAGGGTCCTGCACACCACCGTGGACCTTCAACTACAGACCGGTACCCTTCACACTGAGGTAATTCGTTTCTACATCATTTCATCACCTCATAACCCGGTTATTCTTGGACTCCCCTGGCTACGTCAACATAATCCCCTCATCTCATGGAGGGAGGGTCGTATCATCGAATGGGACCCGTCATGTCACTCCAAATGCTTAACTGGCAGCCCCTTCACTCTCCCATTCAGACCGTCACGCTAAAGGACGAGCCGGTCCTTTTTCCCACTCTTCCCATGGAATACTCTGACCTCATCGAAGCTTTTAGCAAGACCAAGGCGATGGAACTCCTTCCACCGATCAAGCGACTGTTCCATCGAACTATTACCAGGCACAACACCACCTAAGGGTCGAATCTTCCCTCTATCACAACCCGAATCAGAAGCCAGAACAACTACATCGAGGAGGAACTTTCGAAGGGGTTCATTAGAACGTCGACATCACCTGCAGCCTCTGGCTTCTTCTTTGTTAAAAAAGAAAGACGGTGGCCTACGACGCTTGTATCGACTAACGGGGTCTCTCAACGACATCACCGTCAAGTTTCGATATCCTTTACCGCTGGTACCAGCTGCCCTAGAACAACTCCGCCAGCCAAGTACTTCTCCAAACTGGACCTCCATGGCGCCTACAATCTCATTCGCATCCGGGACGGTGATGAGTGGAAGACAGCCTTCTCTACCAGCACTGGGCACTATGAGTATTTGGTTATGCCTTTCGGGCTGTCCAATAGTCCGTCCGTATTTCAGTCGTTTATCAATGACGTCTTTCGGGACATGCTTAATCGTTGGGTAATTGTTTACATCGATGACATTCTCGTCTATTCCAACACCTATGAGGAACACGTGCAACACGTGAGAACAGTATTACAACGACTCATTGATCACCAATTATACGCCAAAGCAGAGAAGTGCGAATTTCACCAGACTTCCACGTCTTTCTTGGGCTACATCATCAGCCAGGAAGGAGTCGCCATGGACGAGAAGAAGGTCAAGGCCGTTCTGGACTGGCCACTGCCAGTAACCTTAAAGGAATTACAACGCTTCTTGGGATTTGCTAACTTCTACCGACGCTTCATCAGGAATTTCAGCTCGGTAGCCTCTCCCTTAACCTCTATGACTAAGAGAAATGCACGACACCTCACCTGGTCAACTACAGCACAGGAGGCTTTCGCAGAACTCAAGTCACGTTTCACATCGGCCCCCATCCTCCACCACCCTAATCCTGAAATCCCGTTTACAGTTGAGGTGGACGCTTCTAATACGGTGTGATGTCACGAGAGGCTGTGTCCTGGAGGGACGTTACATCCCCCTGAGGTGGCTGCAAACCCAGACAGCTATGGCTCCATCTGCTGGTAGGGTCGGGAACTCCACCCCTCTATGGCCAATCTTCCCACGCAGCTGAAACAGATCAGGAGCTGATGAGCTGGAGGTTTTGAAGGGAAGAGACACACTGAGAGTGAGTGTGTGGGTTGTGAAGTAACACAGTCTCCAAGCTGGGCTCTCTGGAGGACAAGAGTGCTGCACGTCCACTTCCATGAGGAATATAAGGATTTGGAGATACTTACCTTTGGGAAATACTCACCTTTGGATATATGCACCTGTGGAAATACGTGTGGGACATTTGGAAGGACGTTTTGCTGGGTTGGCCACTAGCTGCAACGTGGAATACAGTAAGACTGGGGAAAAGTTATTTGAGCGAGGGAGAGTTATGATTTTGGATGTGGAAGAGACATCCCTGAACTGTTAACCCTTAAGAGCCACCAGAGAACAGAATTGTGTTATACTTTCGTTAGTTTCCCAAGACCTTTAATAAAATCCTTGTTTTGGTTGAACCTGGTCTCCTTGCACTACTTGAGCAATCCCGCTGAAAGCTGTGTAGCCTCTCGTGACATCACAACGGGCATTGGAGCCATCCTCTCACAGCGGCACGGATCCCCACTCAAGCTCTATCCGTGCGCCTATTACTCCCGCAAACTTAGTCCAGCCGAACAGAACTACGACGTCGGTAACCGAGAACTGTTGGCCATGAAAGCAGCTATGGAGGAGTGGCGTCATTGGCTGGAGGGAGCTAAACACCCGTTTGTGATTCTAACTGACCACAAGAATCTGGAATACTTGCGATCTGCCAAGAGAATGAATCCCAGACAAGCGAGGTGGGCTCTCTTCTTTACACGATTTGACTTCACCGTTACCTATCGTCCCGGTTCAAAGAACACCAAAGCAGACGCATTGTCACGCCAACACGACGGTGTAGTTCCCACTGAATCCAAGGAAACCCTGCTTCCTGAGTCATTAATCGTGGCCCCTATTCAGTGGGACATCATGACAGAGCTCACCCAGGCCAATTTACAAAGGACCCCTCCTCCCGAATGCCCCCCTAACAAAACTTTTGTACCTCAAGATCTCTGTCGGAAAGTGCTACAGCAAGTTCACTCCGTACTCAGCTCCGGTCATCCTGGAATCGCTGCCACTGTTCACCTGCTTCAGAACAGCTTTTGGTGGCCAACCTTGCGGGCAGACACAATAAAATTCATTAACGAATGCACCACCTGTAACACAAGCAAACATCTCAGACAACTACCATCGGGCCTATTGCAACCACTGCCAGTTCCCCACCGACCATGGTCCCATCTTGCCATAGACTTTATTACCGATCTTCCCAAGTCCAATGGGAACACCACAATACTCACTGTCATAGATCGCTTCTCCAAGGCCTGCCGGTTGATTCCACTTCCCAAATTGCCTACTGCATTGGAAACAGCCGAACTCATGTGCAACCTTGTGTTTCGGCTTCTATGGCCTGCCTGAGGACATCGTGGTCGGATCGGGGCCCCAATTCACATCCAGAGTATGGTCAGCATTCTTCCAACAACTCAACATCAACATTAGCCTCACGTCAGGATATCACCCACAATCTAATGGTCAGACAGAACGCCTCAATCAGGAAGTCACCCGGTTTCTCAGAACCTACTGTCATCAGAACCAAGCAGATTGGAGTCGATTCCTCATGTGGGCGGAGTATGCACAGAACTCACTCCAGAAACCCTCCACCGGTCTAACTCCATTCCAATGTGTAATGGGCTTCCAACCTCCCCTATTTCCATGGTCAGGGGAACCCACCGAGGTACCCTCTGTCAACGACTGGCTCCAGAGAAGCGAGGACATCTGGAGTCAGGCTCACACCCACCTGCCACGTGCTGTCAGGAGACAGAAGTTGCAGGCCAATCGTCACCGTCGCCCCAATCCGAATATACTCCAGGTCAATGGGTCTGGCTATCCACTCGAGACCTACGCCTCAGACTTCCCTTGCAAGAAACTCAGTCCCAGGTATGTAGGCCCCTTCCAAATTGTTAAACAGATTACACCAGTTTCCTTCCGTTTGGCATTACCCTCTAATTATCGTATCTCTCCCACTTTTCATGTATCACTTCTCAAACCCGCTGGTGGTCCGAGAGCGGAGGAGGAGGAGCAGACCAGTGATCAGGGCCCCCCACCCATCTTGGTGGACGGCGAGGGAGGCATATCAGGTTCGAGATCTACTCGATTCCAGACGCCGGGGCAGGCTCCTCCAATATCTGGTGGATTGGGAGGGGTACGGACCGGAAGAGCGATCCTGGGTTAATACAGAGGACATACTCGACCCCGCACTCATGACTGAGTTCCATAGGACGCACCCGGAGAAACCGGCCCCCCGACCTCGAGGAAGACCCCGGCGTCGTTCGCCTTTTCGCGTCAGGAGCCGCTCGCAGGGGGGCTCTGTCACAAACGAGGCTCTCGCTGTTCCTCCTGCTCACCACCAGAGGGAACCCTCTCCTGAGTATTAAACCCCTGAACTTCATTTCCCACATACCTGGCTCTGATTACCGTTGCACCTGACTCCCATTAGTAGACTATTTAGGTGCTCTCTTTCTCTCTCTCTTTGCGAAGTCTTGTTAGCCCTGGTGATCATTGCTGTGCGTTTTCTCCTGTGTCTGTCTACCCGTGGATTTACTCTGGACTGTTTTCCCTCCTTGATTGTTTGCTGTCTGCCTTGGACTATATTCCTTATTGGACTTATTGTTGTAGCTTGCTGCCTGCACTTACCTTATGCCTGTACCTGGATTACGAGTTGCCTTTTCCCTACTGCTGTGTCTGCTGGCGATTGACCCTGTTTGTACAACCAAGCTTGTAATAAAACTGCAAATGGATCCTCACTCTCCTGGAGCGTCATTACAGTATACAGTTGTGTGATTATGCTATTATGGAAGGATTTCACATTAGGGATGCAACATTAGTAATGTTATGTGTTGCAGTGGGGACACTAATGCAGTTCCTGCCATGTTACTGTAGTGACCTGCATGTCTGTATTGATGCTGAGATGTTGACCGTTTAATAAATAATAGTTAAGCAGCTGAAATGGTTTAACTGTCTATTTTGTATAGTCTAAGATAAAAGACAGCACAGATATGAAACATATATTATATTTTACCTGGGCTTCTCCCAATTAGTTACAAAATGTGACTACATGTGGCACCGCTGTGTTCTGAATTAGTACATTTATTTTGCAACCACAGTTGGTTAAGGACGTTCTTGACCTGGGCCCCATAATTGGTTAGTCCGGCCCAAATAAATGGCTCTGTTCCTGTGTATATTGGAACATTGTTAATGCTCTGCTTATTGGTTATGTGGTGTATGTGGACTATTTGTTGCATATATTTTATATATCTATAAATAAGGCATCAAAAAGAGTGCCCGCCTTTGAGAAAAAAGCTGATCATAGTCTGGCACCGGCTCTGAGGCTCCGGAACTACAAAGGCCAAATAATAAACGTGATAAAATATTAACATTATTTATTGCAAAATACACATTCAATTTTAAAAAAACGACTGAAACAACTGTTAGGCTTGGCTACCAACAGCCCTAAACATAACTGAATGACAACCAGTCCAGAATAAGAAAATACTATCTTGTTTCCATATCAGTCAAGTCCATATCTTGAGTGAAAACATGTCATGGCTGAGAATCGTAGCCTATATTCCGTCTCCGGTTTCCCCTGTCTGATTCCAAATCCTACTACACATCCTGCTACACACACTCACACACTTTCACATTACTACTTGCTGAAATGTACTGGTATGAACATTACAAGGTTATAATTTCCATAAGAATTCACCTTATCAATTTAGTGCAATCATTGTCCCTGCCAATATAATAATTGCTGAGCCGCGTAATCTCTAGGCCATGTTTGGAGACTTTCAGCTGCACACAGTCCTCTGAGTGGTCCGTTGTCAGATGACTGCGTGAGGGGCTCAGGATTGGCTTAATGTGTGAAAATATCTGTTCACATAGATACATGGATCCAAATGCTGAAAGCATTGCAAATGCAACCTTCTTCAGACTGGCAAATTTCACTGGCAGGCTCTCCCAACAGGGGATAATGGGGCCGCCTGATCTTTCACAGTCCCTTCCAGTTCTTTGCACAGCTCTGTGAATTCAGATGACCAAAGGAAGGGTGCTTTGAGCTCGAATAGCTGCATTTTGAAGTCCTCGATCCCCATCCACTGAAACAGAGACAGATCCATGTCGCTCTCCTTGCTTGATCAAAAAATAAAAAGATTGGGCCATGTTGCTTGAATTCTTTAAATCTGACAGAGAACTCGGAATTGAGCTCTCCCATGTATACTTCGATGACTTCATTGCTGACAGTGTGGCACGTTGACAACTCTTAGAGGTGTTTGAAGTAGCGAAATGTTCCACTTTGAATATCCCGCAAGTAGTCTTCTATCTTAGCAACGAAAGCCTTCCATGCATCGAACAGATGCAGCACTATTTGGCCTGCAGTTATTTTTTTCATTTCACTTCACCAATTTGGACTATTTTGTGTATGTCCATTACATGAAATCCAAATAAAAATCAGGAAGTCCAGGATCCAGTTGCAGAGGGAGGTGTTTAGTCCCAGGGTCCTTAGCTTAGTGATGAGCTTTGAGGGTACTATGGTGTCGAACGCTGAGCTGTAGTCAATGAATAGCGTTGTTAAATAGCATAGTTAAAAAGTTAAACAAATTATATGAAAACTGCTTGCTCAAGCTATTTGAACATTCTCCATCTTCTAACAACATATGTGCCACCGAGAAGAATTTGAAGGGGACTGTACTAAATTGTGCCTTCATCATGTCCTAAGTTCCTACAACGGGAGATTTCCATTGCTATTTGGGCATGAGTCGCTGTCCATTTCAGCAACACATAGCTTTGTTGTTTGATGTCAGTATTTGAAGTCGGCGTTTTTGTGCGTAGCCTGTATTTAAGCGGCTCTAATAGGTTCAGTATATATTTTGTTTCGTAATGTTGTCGAGATGTTAATGGTTTTGATTTATGAATAATTTTCCTGTCATTAGTTAGATTTATCCAAATAGCATGTCGTTGCGCTGAGATACTTGTTTTTTATGTTTAACTTGTATTTAAGAGACAATTTGTTTGTTTGTAACGAAATGTCATTAGATAATATTATTTATGCATATAACACATGATTAATATAATTAATGCATATAAGACTATGACGTTGTGGACAATGACAAATACACTGAACAACATATAATAATAATAATAATATGCCATTTAGCAGACGCTTTTATCCAAAGCGACTTACAGTCATGCGTGCATACATTTTTGTGTATAGGTGGTCCCGGGGATCGAACCCACTACCTTGGCGTTACAAGCGCCGTGCTCTACCAGCTGAGCTACAGAGGACCACATATGTTTTATGTCTAAATGTGAAGACACCAAGAATGACAAAGATTCAAACATGTTTCAGCTAACAAATCTGATGGAATGTTATACTCTTGGTGATACTCGTTTTGAGAAAGCAGAAATGTTTGTGTGGCGATACAGCACTTCGGTGTTTTATACTTTTTATAATAATTTAGCTATATGTTTTATATTTTTAAGACACTTGTAAATGTTATACCTTTTAAACCTTTGTATTAAGTGTTTTATTTTGGGACCACGTGTTAGTGCTCTTAATACACCGTGTTCGGCTGGATTTTACAGTCTCCTTGAACTAACATTAGCAGGCTAGCTTCGACTTGCTAGGTTATCTGGCTGTCCCTGTCTAAGCTTGTCTCATGTTGCGGTTGGCTCTTGTAGCTGGGACCACTGTTTCTGACCTGAGTATAAGCATGTCAGACTCCTCTATTTTGGAGTCGGATCCGGAGACGGACAGTAAAGCCATGAAGTGTGAGACCTGTGACATGTTCATTGTCAAACAGGAAGAGTATACTGACTTATATACTTGTGATAAATGCAAACATCTCCGTGCCTCAAAGGAGCGGATCATCGGAAGCAAAGTGGAATCGCATTACAAGTAAGAGAGGGGGATCATTCCAACGCATCCTCCCTTTCCTCTGCGGCTCTCTAACTGTATTTCGGCTCTGAGCACCCTGTGTAGACTCCAGCTAAGCAGTCTACACTCCCAACAAGAGGCTCGGAGCGGATACAAACAACAAATAGTTTTGCTGCCCTGGAGACTGATCTTCCTGCACCTTCGTTGCTGGGGGTACCTGTGTCTGCGGCTAATGTGCCTACTCCTACCCCTATGATTTTGAAGTTGATGTCGGCAACCTTCTGTCCCTGCTCTGGATCGAATGGGGCTGCACCAGGCGCCGGGAGCTACGGGTTCAAACTATCCAGACTCTCGCCCATCCTTAAAGGGTTCTCTGGATCCTGTGAAGCGTGGAAGTGGGCGGATTTCCTCGTCCTTCTCGGCAGCCGTGATTTTGGACAGCTCCATGGTAAGAAATGTGACTGTTCCTGGTGCAAAAACAATGTAATATCCCGGAACTCAAGTAAATGACATTACTAAGCTTCTCCCGAATGTACTACGACAGGACATCGATTATATCGTAGTCCATGTAGGTTTTAATGACATTATGAAGGGCAGTTCTGAACAGTTGAAACTGGATGTCAAAGAGCTGATTAACTCTCTGCTAGACACTAATAAAATACCCATCATATCTGGCCCTGTGCCCTCTGATTCGTGGCATTGAATGCTTTAGCAGGATTCTTTCTTTTCACAACTGGCTACGTGATTATTACAGCTCAATGGGTAACTTTTGTTGCCAATTTCGATACCTTTTTGAAACAAAACATGTTTTATAAGGAGAATGGGATCCACCCAAATAATTTGGGTTCCTGTATCCTTTCACAGCATTATAAGGCTACGTTGAGAACATTACTTATCAATGACCTAAGCCCAGCTCAGTTCATCCCTACCATTGTGTCGCTGAGTCATCATAACGCTTTACCAAATGTACTGTAATGACCCAGCTGGGTCATAAAGTAAAAGAGAGACGGGCACCAGGTGTACAGGCAGAACACAGGTTTATTCCTGAATGGGCTATTGTTCAGGCCACAGCCCACGCCGCTAAACCTCGAACATACACAAATATAACATGTCAAGTCAAGGGTCCCAAAACAGAAGAGAGAGAGATGAGACCGTAACCCCTATTTAAGCATTCCAAAACCCTGCGGGATTACCCATCATACCCCCCCAACGTTTCCATCCGTCCTGGCATATTTAACCCCTGCTAGCACCCATGAGAACGATAACACACCCACGAACACAGAACACAATACCGGGTCGTTACAGTACATTATACCAGGGGCATTGGTAGACATTACATTTACATTTTAGTCATTTAGCAGATGCTCTTATCCAGAGCGACAAAATGTAAGTAACCTCTAACTGCACTGCATGCCTCTTCTGATCCTACAGCTATTGTATGCAGCAATCATGTGCCAATTAACCAGATTTATGCTGTCAGCACTGAGGTGGTGTGCCCTAGTAGGAAGTCCACTGTGTGCAGCTCACCCTGAACTAATATAAATAACATGAGAATATCTACTTCTGCTAAGCTTCCAAGAAAAGCAATAAAAAAAAGGCAAGCATCCCAGAAAAGTGCTCAAAATAGCCCATGTTAACATATGTAGTTTAAGAAACAAGGTTCATTAAATTAATAATTTGCTAGTAATAGATGGCATTCATATTCTGACTATATCTGAAACTCACTTAGGCAATTCCTTTGATGATACAGTGGTAGCAATACAAGGTTATGACATTTACAGAAAAGATAGAAATGCCAGTGGTGGAGGTGTTGCTGTTTATATTCAGAACCACATTCCTGTAAAGATTAGAGAGGATCTCAAGTTAAATACTGTTGAAGTAATCACACTTTAAGCATCAGTTGTCAGAGCACCTTACCGATCACTGCACCTGTACACAGCCCATCTGAAATTAGCCCACCCAACTACCTCATCCCTATATTGTTATTTATTTTGCTCATTTGCACCCCAGTATCTCTATTTGCACATAATCTCTTGCACATCTATCATTCCAATACTAATTGTAATTATTTTGCACTATAGCCTATTTATTGCCTTACCTCCATAACTTGCTACATTTGCACACACTGTATATATATTTTCCGTTGTTTTTTTGACTTTATGTTTTGTTTTACCCCATATGTAACTCTGTTGTTGTTTTTATCGCACTGCTTTGCTTTATCTTGGCCAGGTCGCAGTTGTAAATGAGAACTTGTTCTCAACTGGCTTACCTGGTTAAATAAAGGTTAAATAAAAAATAAATAAAAATATGGCTACAGGTTCATCTGCCTCACCTAAAGCCCATTCTTGTGGGAAGCTGCTATAGACCACCAAGTACTAACAGTCAGTATCTAGATAGCATGTGTGAAATGCTTGATAATGCATGTGATATCAACAGAGAGCTATATTTTCTGGGTGATTTAAATATTGACTGGCTTTCATCAAGCTGCCCAGTCAAGAAAAAACTTAAAACTGTAACCAGTGCCTGCAACCTGGTTCAGGTTATCAGTCAACCTACAACGGTAGTTACAAACAGCACAGGAATGAAATCATCAACATGTACTGATCACATCTTTACTAATGCTGCAGAAATTGACTTTAAAGCAGTATCCAAATCGATAGGATGTAGTGATCACAATATAGTAGCCATATCTAGGAAAACCAAAGTTCCAAATGCTAATATAGTGTATAAGAGGTCATAGAATAAGTTATGTAGTGATTCCGATGATGTTGATGTAAAGAATATTTGTTGGTCCGTGGTGTGTAATGAGGAGCAAACAGACGTTGCACTTGGCACATTTATAAAATTGCTTATCCCAGTTACTAATAAGCATGCACCCATTAAGAAAATGAATGTAAAAACTGTTAAATCCCCATGGATTGATGAGGTATTGAAAGATGGTATGGTTGAGAGGGATGAGGCAAAAGGAATGGCAAATAAGTCTGGCTGCACAACCAATTGGCAAACGTACTGCAAATTGAGAAATCATGTGACTAAACTGAATAAAAAGAGGAAGAAACTACACTATGAAACATAGATATATGAAATAAAGAACGATAGTAAAAATCTTTGGAGCACCTTAAATGACATTTTGGGAAAAAAGGCAAACTCAGCTCCATCATTCATTGAATCAGATGGCTCATTAATCACAAAACCAACTGATATTGCCAACTACTTTAATGTTTTTTTCAATGGCAAGATTATCCAATTTAGGCATGACATTCCAGCTATCTAACCAAATTATGAAAGACAAGAATAGTAATTTTGAATTCCGTAAAGTGAGTGTGGAAGAGGTGAAACAGTTATTGTTGTCTATCAACAATAACAAGCCACCGGGGTCTGACAACTTGGATGGAAAATTACTGAGGATAATAGTGGACGATATTGCCACTCCTATTTGCCATATCTTCAATTTAAGTCTACTAGAAAGTGTGTGCCCTCAGGCCTGGAGGGATGCAAAAGTCATTTAGCTACCCAAGAATAGTAAATCCACCTTTACTGGCTCAAATAGCCGACCAATTAGCCTGTTACCAACCCTTAGTCAACTTTTGGGAAAAATTGTGTTTGACTAAATACAATGCTATTTTACTGTGAAGAAATTGACAACAGACTTTCAGCACGCTCAACAAGTATGGCACTTACACAAATGACTGATGATTGGCTGAGAGAAGTTGATGATGAAAAGATTGTGTGAACTGTTTTGTTGGACTTCAGTGCAGCTTTTACATTATCAATCACAGTCTGCTGCTGGAAAAACTTACGTATTATAGCTTTACAGCCCATGCTATATTGTGGATAAAGAGTTACTGATGTGGAAAATAATCACTACACTTTATTTAACAATCAAAGTTCTTCCAGAGTTTTTGTAGAATCAAGATTGACTTTATTACAATTCAACAAAGTCAGGCTGGTCTGCAGAGTAGCCCCCTTCTCTCTTTCTGGCCCCCATCCATATAGTCCCATTCACATACATCCTAGCTTAAAATCCCACCCTCTTCAGTTTCCCGCTCTCTATCGCTCCGCCCACTTCCTTTGTCTATGATGGCGGCTAAATTTGACTGTCATTCAGTTTAGAAACAATATTATTACAATCAATCACGCCCTTGTCATGCAAAAACACTCACGTTCAGTTTAAACTCTGTTCAACCCCGGCTCTCCCGGGCTTGACCTGAAGACTGATTGTTGGACATGACAGGTTCACTGAGGAGAGATGCATTAGGCAACAGTCTGGTTTCAGTCTCTGATAAGGTAAGACAGCCATGGATTAGGTAAGAGCAAGCAAATTTGACCCTAGGTCAGATCTCCACTTCACACACACACACACACACACAGTGAAATGACCCAATTAAGTTCTTGCCTAGCAACAGAGAATTCTAACTATATGTTCGTGATGAACTCAGTTTTATCTCATAGTCCACTAAAAAATCTTCCTCATTACCTGTCTAACAGAACACAGAGGGTGTTCTTTAATGGAAGCCTCTCCAACATAATCCAGGTAGAATCAGGAATTCCCCATGGCAGCAGTCTAGGCCCCTTACTTTTTCAATCTTTATCAACGACATGCCATTGGCTTTGAGTAAATACTATACACGTCAGCTACTACAGCAACTGAAATGACTGCAACGCTTAACAAAGAGCTTCAGTTAGTTTCAGAATGGGTGGCAAGGAATAAGTTAGTCCTAAATATTTAAAAAACTAAAAGCATTGTATTTGGGACAAATCATTCACTAAACCTTAACAAAATATTGTAATAAATAATGTGGAAATTTAGCAAGTTGAGGAGACTAACCTGCTTTGTGTAACCCTGGATTGTAAACTGTCATGGTCAAAACATAACGAAACAGATCCACAAATGATGCAATCTCTATTGCTCTCCACACTGCCCTTTCACACCTGGACAAATGGAACACCTATGTGAGAATGTTACTCATTGACTACAGCTCAGCGTTCAACACCATAGTGCCCTCAAAGCTCATCACTAAGCTAAGGACCCTGGGACTAAACACCTCCCTCTGCAACTGGATCCTGGACTTCCTGACGGGCCGCCCCCAGGTGGTAAGGGAAGGTAATAACACATTCACCACGCTGATCCTCAACACGGGGACCCCTCAAGGTTGCGTGCTCAGTCCCCTCCTTTCCTCCCTGTTCATAACTGCATGGCCAGGCACGACTCCAACACCATCATTAAGTTTGACGATGACACAACAGTGGTAGGCCTGATCACCGACAACGACGAGACAGCCTATAGGGAGGAGGTCAGAGACCTGGCTGTGTGGTGCCAGGAAAATAACCTCTCCTTCAACGTGATCAAGACAAAGGAGATGATGGTGGACTACAGGAAAAAGAAGAGGACCGAGCACGCCCCTCAGCTTTAATAGTGCAGATAGATTGTCGCTTCTATCAATGTAATTGTCTGAATCATATCCAATCCCCCATATCTTTTTGGGGTAAATATATACTGTCCTAGTCAAAAGTTTGGACACACCTACTCAATCAAGGGTTTTTCTTTATTTTTACTACTTTCTAGATTGTGGAATAATAGTGAAGACATCAAAACTATGAAATAACACATATTGAATCATGTAGTAACCAAAAAAGTGTTAAACAAATCAAAATATATATTATATTTGAGATTCTTCAAATAGCTAACCTTTGCCTTGATGACAGCTTTTCACACTCTCTCAACCAGCTTCACCTGGAATGATTTTCCAACAGTCTTGAAGGAGTTCCCACATATGCTGAGCACTTGTTGGCTGCTTTTCCTTCACTCTGCGGTCCGACTCATCCCAAACCATCTCAATTGGGTTGAAGTCGGGGGATTGTGGAGGCCAGGTCATCTGATGCAGCACTCCATAACTCTCCTTCTTGGTAACATAGCCCTTACACAGCCTGGAGGTGTGTTGGGTCATTGTCCTGTTGAAAAACAAATGATAGTCCCACTAAGCCCAAACCAGATGGGATGGCGTATCGCTGCAGAATGCTGTGGTAGAAATGCTGGCTAAGTGTGCCTTGAATTCTAAATAAATCACAGACAGTGTCACCAGCAAAGCACTCCCCCACACCATCACACCTCCTCCCTCATGCTTCACGGTGGGAACCACACATGCGGAGATCATGCGTTCACCTACACTGCGTCTCACAAAGACATGGCAGTAGGAACTAAAAATCTCCAATTTGGACTCCAGACCAAAGGACAAATTTCCACCGGTCTAATGTCCATTGCTCGTTTTCTTGGCCCAAGCAGGTTTGTTCTTATTATTGGTGTCCTTTAGTAATGGTTTCTTTGCAGCAATTCGACCATGAAGGCCTGATTCACACAGTCCACACTGAACAGTTGATGTTGAGATGTGTCTGTGATTGAACTCTGTGAAGCATTTATTTGGGCTGCAATTTCTGAGGCTGGTAACTCTAATGAACTTAACCTCTGCAGCAGAGTGTAACTCTGGGTCTTCCATTCATTTGGCAGTCCTCATGAGAGCTAGTTCCATCATAGCGCTTGATGGTTATGGAAAATTTGCTTTTTTAATATTTGTCCATTAGGTTTCCTCAAGGAGAAAGCCCCGACTTCTATGTCAAAGGTAATAAAACATAAACACTATAGTAAGTAATGTCCTCTAAAACACTACAGCATACTACAGTAATGTCTGCAAAAACATTACAGTAAAAAGGCATACTACAGTATACTACAGTGAAGTGTGCAAAAACACTACAGTGAATACTTTAGTATAATTTATCGATATCAATAATTCTATAATAAATAAATAAAATATTGATATAAAAATTATATTAATATATGGTAAAATGGCTTTCCATAATAGTACTGCCACGGCAGCATAACATATGATTAACACTTGATAACACTTGACTTACATCATCATCATTAATATTGGGTCTGGTTGGCTGATACACGCAGCAGAGAGAGGCAGAAAGACATGGAGAGGAGCAGCTGCATCAACAACCCTCCGACTCAACTCCATCCCTTCTTCAGTCGGGAGTTGAACTCAAATCTCAACACCACACCCATAATCACACACCTTTACATGTGTATTACAATTTTAAAGGCGCAAAATGTAGAAAGACCTCAGGAATTTCCTTGTTTCATAAATTCTAAAATATTCACCTGATTTCAGTTTGTGACACAGCAA